>NC_137005.1:14751359-14951359 GCF_032717465.1 Coenobita brevimanus
GAAAAGAGAAGGAAGGAAATACCTGTACGAGATAGAAATGGTAATTTGATGACTAAAGATTTGGATATAAAAGGAAGGTGGAAAGAGCACTTTGAATCTGTTCTAAATAGACCAATCCCAGCTGAAGAGGACATTTTGCCAGCCGAGAGAAATTTGCAGACAGAAACAGGGGATATAACTTTGGAAGAGGTAGCAAAATCTATAAAGGAGTTAAAGAATTTTAAGGCTCCCAGGAGAGGATGGAATATTCCCTGAAATGCTTAAGCTGGAAAATGACGAGTAGATGAATGCGTTTTTTGAAACTTTTTAATGTGGCTTGGGATAATGGTGGAATTCCAGAAGAGTGGAAAAATGGAGTTATTATTAAAATACCAAAAAAGGGAGATTTAAGTGTGTGTGGCAATTGGAGGGGGATAACTTTGACACCTGTAGTTGCAAAAGTCTTTTCCAAAATCTTGTTGAACAGAATAGAGCCGGTAATTGATAAAATTTTAAGGGAAGAACAAGCGGGATTTAGAAAAGGTTGAGGTTGTAATGATCAGATTTTTATTGTAAGGCATCTAATGCAACAAACTAATGAGATGAAAATGCCACTTAGTATGTGTTTTGTGGACTTTCAAAAGGAGTTTGATAGTGTTTCGCGTGGAGCTATGTTGAAAAGTATGAGATTCTATGGTATACCACAAAAATTTGTAAATATTATTAGAAGTCTGCATGAAGGTACTTTTTGTAAGGTAATGGTGGGTGGTTCTTTGAGTGATCCATTCCAAGTTAGGTCAGGAGTGATTCAAGGAGGAGTTCTTTCGCCATTGTTGTTTGTTTTGGTTATGGATTATGTTATGAAAAAGGTTGTAAGGAGAACAGGTGCAGGAATTAACTGGAAAGAAAATAAGAAGCTGATGGATTTGGACTATGCTGATGATATTGTACTGATTTGCGGAAGTATTTACGAGATGCAAAGGGTGCTTGATTGTCTGGTGGAGGAAGGAGAAAAAGTGGGATTGGTAATAAATTGTGGAAAGACTGAAATTATTTATATGAACGTGGGGAACCAAATCGACTGTGTAATTGAGAATAATGTGGTGAAGAATGTAGAAAACTTTAAATATCTGGGAACGATTGTATCATCTAATGGATCATTAAACAATGAAATTGAGGAGAGGATTAGACAGGCTTGGCGAGCTGTTGCAATGTTGAAATCTGTTTGGAATGATAATATGCTTTCAATACATACTAAAGTGAAAATTTACAAGTCCATGGTTAGACCAATTTTAATTTACGGGCATGAGTCACGGTACCGTACAATTGCAACAGATCAGAAAGTATTAGGATTTGAGAATAAAATACTGAGAAGAATTCTTGGGGTAAAGTGGCAAGACCAGTTAATGAATATGTGAGACTGCCTCGCTGGAAGTGGCTGAAGCACATATACAGAAAAGAAGGTAGTTTAATACAGGATGTGCCAGAGTGGACTGCTAGAGGAAGAAGACGTAGAGGTAGGCCGAGGGAAACCTGGTTGAGGACAATGAAAAAAGAAGCAGGAGAGGAATGTTGGTGCTACCTGAAGGAGACGGCAAGAGACAAATATTGGTGGCGAGAGTTCATTGAGGCCCCATGCATCCCGTGGGGTGCCACAGGAAGTGATTGATTGATATATATATATATATATATATATATATATATATATATATATATATATATATATATATATATATATATATATATATATATATATATATATATATATATATATATATATATATATATATATATATATATATATATATATATATATATATATATATATATATAATATATATATATATATATAATATTGTATATATGTCATCATCATCATCAGCCTTTTGATAGTCCACTGTAAGACCGAAGCCTGTCCCCATCGAAGTTGGGACCATTATATAGCCAATGTCTCTCTAACTAGTGGCTTAGGCTGTCTAGTAGAGATTGTCTGTAGGGTGAGAAGTGCTTGTAAGTATAATTGTAGTGTTGGAGTGGCTTTGGATGTGTGTGTGTAGTCTGTGAAGCAAATGTAATTGGCACAAGCAAGCCGATTGGGTGTATGCATATTTTATATATTATATATATATATATATATATATATATATATATATATATATATATATATATATATATATATATATATATATATACATATATACAGTATATGACCATTAACCCTAAGGCAACTCTGCCACCATCTGGATTATTTCTTGGGATATCGTTGAAGATGGCACGAAGGGAGTTGTTTGTTCGGTCATCCTGGCTGCTTCTTTCAGGCGGTTGCAATGGATGTCTGTCAGAGGGTTGTAGGATTCTGTGTCGTGGTTGTGTTCCCTCTTTTCCGTCAGTGTGTCAGTTGTCTTGTTGATCCTGGCATTCCCTCTGTAGTTTTTGTCGGCACACTTGAGGTACAGCGTCGAGCCAGCGTTGTTGGCAATTTTGTACTGCTAGCCCTGGGAGCTCTTGTATATGGTTGTCCTATGGTGGATGTTACCTCGGATAATGGAGTAGTTGGCCGGCATCTAAAATGAATAGATGGCACTTTGCCTTGTTGCTGTACTTTGTATTGATAAGCGGCTCCAAGGATGAGACCCTGTTCTGATCTGTCAAGTGTATGACAAAGGGTTTCCTGGTCACCTCGTGACCACGCACAGAGTATCACTTGTTGGTTCGAGACTTAAGTTCCCAAGCCGGTCTCGAACTTACTGTGTCATACTGCTTCACTAGTTGATGTAGTAGTATTTGCGTTAACGGTAGTTGTGATGGGGTACCATTGTTACAGTCGTACAGAACAGAGTATCACTTGTTGGTTCGATACTTAAGTTCCCAAACCGGTCTCGAGCTTACTGTGTCATACTGTTTCACTTGCTGATGTAGTAGTATTTGCATTAACGGTGGTTGTGATGGCATACCATTGTTACGGTCGTAACACCCCATATCATCATCATCGAGTAGATTTTTGATGCATTGATACCTTCTGGATTTTTTTTTATGCTTTGATGACTTTTGTAAGTTTGATGCTTTGATAACCTCTGTATTTTTTGATACATCGAATACTTCTCACTTTTGATGCTTTGAAATGATATGAACTTTTTGACAAATTGATAGGATATGGGGAAAAACTGTTGACAAAATGAAAACATCTGGAAAAATTTGATGGACTGATAACTTTTGCAGATTTGATGAAATGATAGGATCAGTTTTTGATGCTTTGATGCTCCCCTCACCTCCCCCACATAAAGATTTCTCATGGGACCCTTATGACGACTCCTTGGGAAATTATCATTTACCCATCTGTCTTTCTTATACAAGCGACATCGTTTCGGACCCTCCACCCCCCAAAACTTAACTATAAGAAAGTTGACTGAGGATCCTTCTCAAGGATCACCAATTTAGATATATATGGGGAGACCATAGATGTTAAGGTCGAAAATTTAACCAATTCCATAGTACACGCGGCTAAGGCTGCTATTCCCAAGGCTTCTACAGTTCATGCGAAGCATAGAGCACATTGGTGGATGCCGGATTGCCGACAAGCATTAAGGAAACACAACAGGAGATACAGAATTTTTGATAGTCAACCTACTGAGGAAAATTTTATTGCATACAAACAGGCACGGGCTGAGGCAAGGAGTATAATAAGAAGGGCCAAACGTGACTCCTGGCAGACTTTTGTGTCCATGGTGAATCGAACTACTCCACTCAGTAAAGTTTGGTCCACTATTAGAACATTAAATAATAAAGGCCCTTACATCCCTGTTACCACTCTGAAGATGAACAACACCATCTATGACGTTCCCGTGGACTATGCTAACATCCTCGCCAGGAGTTTTTCTCATGTAAGTAGATCAGCCAATTATAACCAGCGTTTCCAACATCATAAATGCACAGCTGAGCTACAGATATTAGACTTTGCCACAGAAGATGTAGACTCTCAGTACAACCAAAAGTTTTTGCTAGATGAACTGCTCCTTGCCCTTAAATCCTGTTAAGACACCTGCCTAGACCAGACACCATCATGTACAGTATGATCCAGCATCATAGTCAGGACAACCTGATTAAGTTGTTAGCATTGTACAATGAGCTTTGGGCATCTCAAACATTCCCAAACTCATGGCACTTTGCGCACATCATACTGATACCTAAAGAGGCTGGTTAACTTATGAATCCCACTTCATGTCATCCTATTGTGTTGACTTCTTGTGTATGTAAGGCCATGGAATGAATGGTTAATAACTGGCTTCTTTTTGTTTTAGAGTCGAAGAATTTGTTAAATAATCAACAATGTGGCTTGCGTAAATACAGAAGTTCACTAGATCATTTAAATGAATTTGGAGCATTGTATTGCAGAGGCATCTGCCAATAAAGAATTCATGATAGGGGTGTTCTTGGACATCCATAAAGCCTATGACATGACATGGCAACATGGTATACTAATGAAGCTCTATGCTTATGGTTTAAGAGGAAATTTGCCTATTTTTATTTCAAATTTCTTAAGGGACAGGACTTATCTCTGTCAAATTGCCCTGTAACGTGACGTCGGATATATTAACCCTTTAACCGCGGGTGTCATTCTAGAATGACATTGCAAGAACTGGACCAAACCGTGGGTGTCATTCTCGAATGTTTGTGAATACTTTGAATACCCCGCGTTTTTTCCGTGCGCCAATTGTTTCAAGGGAGAGTAGCTATTAAGTTCTTTCACTCAAATGACCCCCACCTCCCTCCTCCCCCTGGGGCCCCACCTCCACCCCCTGGGCCCCCACCCCACACTGGACCATACACGCATCAGTATTTGTCCAGCTGTGTGAGTGACAAGACTGCTGATGTGGTAGTGAAGTGCAGGCATTTACAGTGCCTTTTACCTGCCTCAGTGAACACAGAGTGGGTGTTTATCGTATGTGCAGTGTTCATATATGTTTATAGTATTATTAACAGAATGAGGTTGGCATTTGGTAATGGTGTGTGAGCGAAAATAGTGATTACAACACCGCTGATATGGCAGTGAAGTGCGGGCAATAGTGCCTTTTACCTGCCTCAGTGAACACAGAGTGGGTGTTTATCGTATGTGCAGTGTTCATATATGTTTATAGTATTATTATCAGAATGAGGTTGGCATTTGGTAATGGTGTGAGCAAAAAATAGTGATTACAACACCGCTGATGTGGCAGTGAAGTGCGGGTAATTACAGTGCCTTTTACCTGCCTCCAGTGAACACAGAGTGGGTGTTTATCGTATGTGCAGTGTTCATATATGTTTATAGTATTATTATCAGAATGAGGTTGGCATTTGGTAATGGTGTATGAGCGAAGGTAATGGTGTGTGAGCGAAAATAGTGATTTTAGATCGCTCACTTCTAATGGCACTGCCCATCAAGTGATAGTCAACGAAATCGTGAAACCTACATCATTGCAAAGCCGAAGGTTAGTACTTTCTAATGGTACCTTATTTTTCGCTCTAGATTTATTCTGTGCAGAGTTATAAAGGTTTAAAGTTTCTTTACATTTTGGTCGAAACACCCGCGGGAGAGGACAGTCGGGGGCAAAACAATGCCCGCGGTTAAAGGGTTAATCCAGGAAAACGGGGTGCCACAGGGAACTGTGCTTAGTCCCACTTTATTTAGTATTATGATCAATGATATTCTGTCATCAGCTCCCGTCCCAAGGAATCTTAAATACTCACTATGCTGATGATTGTGCAATATGGCACTCTTCCCGTAATGCACAATTTTCGGGTGGGTGGATTCAAGTAACCCTTGATTCTGTCCACCAATGGGCCTTGCAGTGGGGAATTAAATTTTCCGTCCCCAAGTGTTGGCCTGTAGTTTTTCCAACTCGTAATGTACCTAATTTGCACTTAACTTTGGATAATCAGGTGGTACATTTTCAAAATTCTGAACTGTTTTTGGGCCTATATTTTGATCGTCATTTGAACTTTAAAATTCATGTTACTAATTGCTTGCTCATTGTGATAACCGTTAAACGTCTTTAAGTACCTAGTGGGTACTATGTGGCGTGCCAACAGAAAATCTTTATCAATGGTGTATAAGTCCCTTACTCGATAGAAACTAGACAATGGCGCACAGGTGTATGGCTCGGCGTCCAATGCCACACTGAGGAGGTTGGATGTGTTACAGAATAAATGTTTGCAAATGTTTCTTGGAGCTGCCCGGTGTACCCCTGTAGCTCGTATGGAAGTGCAGGCGAATGTTCCTCCTCTGTATTCGCCGCGATCATCTGGCCTTGTCTTATGGCCTATGGACACATGGGAAAAGTAATATCGGCAACGTGGCCTGTACCCCCGTGCATCAGTACCACCATCTTCTGTGGGGTGCGTTGGCCACTTGCCATTTGCCTACACTTCTTGACTCAGGAGCTTGGTGTGGATCTCAGTGACTGTGACAAGTTGGTATTTAAAAATATAATGCACTGGGAGCCACCTGGCGTTACTGTTGATGTTTCCTGGCTCCCAGCACCAAAGGGCTAAGGTGCCGGAGAAGGAGGTCCACCACTTGTTTCGTAACATCATCGTTCGACACTTGGGGTCCCACCAATTGTACACCGATGGCTCCAAGTCGAGTGAATGTGAGAGGTGCTAGTGTGTGGTCGACTGAATATGCCCTCAGGTATCGGTTGCCGACTCATACTTCTGTGTTTACCTCCGACCTTTTTTACTGTTGACAAAGCCATAGACTATGATCTAAGTTCCCTTGGCATGACTCATTTGTCATATTTTCTGATTCAACATCAGCCCTTCAGGCAACTGCTTCTTGTGCTACGGACTCTGATGAGATCCAGGTCCGCATTATTAATAAATTGCATATCGTGCAACAAGTCCTTCACGCTGATCTGGGTGCCTGGTCACTGTCGTATTTACGGAAATGAGCAGTCTGACTTACTTGCAAAGTCGGCTGTGGAACTCAAGGAGACTTGGGACGTTCCTTGTGATCTACGGTCGAGTCTCTTTTCGGAAAGAAATCAGTAAATCTTCTGTGGCAATATTTTCAGATTCAACATCAGCCCTTCAGGCAACTGCTTCTTGTGCTACAGGACTCTGATGAGATCCAGGGCCGCATAGACTTAATAATCCAAGTTGTAAGCCGTACCTGGGCGACTGGTATACTGTGCTGCCAGCCGTCCCAGTCGCCTTGAGGAAAAAGTATTGGCACGATTACAAGCCACCGTAATAACACATATGAAATCGTATATGAAAAAGACGTTTCCCACCGCACTGTTACATCTGTGATGCGGTGTTATCTATCAGTCATATCACCCTGCGGTGTCGGCGATTTGTTTGTGAACGTGCTTCACTTATAAATTACTGCGGCGCGAGCAGACGTCCCTTCACCCTTTCCACCATCCTGGGTGATGGGGGTATTGTTATGGCTGATAAGTTGATGGTTTTCTTGAGAGAGACCGGACTGATCAGAGTGATGTGACTTTTTTACTATATGGTTTTGTTTTTTATCGACTGTAAATATGTATATATTGTACTGTTAATTAGGGCTGACAGTTGACATATTTGAAATAGTTCTTCCCACTGATCTATTTCTAATATTGATGTCCCCTACATTAAACTCGGTTCCCCGCCTGACAGTCACCAGCTGATGAGTGTAAGTGTTCAATATAAAAAGGTATTGGGCACTTGCAGTCGATGGTGATCTGTTGGGCGATGTACTTCACTTCTTGGACATACTATGTAAATACATTATACCATCTTGTTTAAGCTATTCTAATTAGGGCCGACAGCTGACACATATGGAAATGTTCCAGACTCGTCCGGTTCCCTTTCATATATCAATGTCCCTTATATTAGGTTGTGCCTTGACTGACAGTCATCAGGTGATGAGTGCAGGTATGTAATGTAGAAACGCATTACATATCTGCAGTCGATGGTGTTCTCTTGGTCGAGGTATTTTTACCATTAGTGTAGGTTTAGTTATTTGTCTCTAGGATTTAGTGTAGGTTAGCGATTTGTATGTTAGGGTATTAGTTTTAGGGTCTTAGGTTAGTTTTTTTTTTTTAATAGATACCGTAAGGTCAAAAAATATATAAAAATAACAAGAAAAACAATAAATAAATAAAAATACAAAAATAATACAATAAAATTTTTATACAGTATATATTTATATGTTCGTGTGCATGAAAGTGTGTATTTATTTATGAATCCATGTGTGTGTATATATATATATATATATATATATATATATATATATATATATATATATATATATATATATATATATATGGCCTTAACCCTAGAATGCTTACGTTATTATCCTCACAGTACTGCTTTCGCCGGGAGAATTTTTTTTTCGACATTTTCTTTCAGTTTAGTCTATTTTAGTCTTTGTACACTTTAGTCTCTTTGATATAATCATACACTAATTATACACCTGAAAAAAAAACTAAAAAAAAAAATGTAACACAAATGCTTTTGTCGGGTAAAAAACACTTAATCCACATTATACCTGTGAAACACCTTTTTTATCAATTTAGACTCTTTTAGATTGTTTTCACCCTTTAGTCTCTTTGATTTAATCAGAAACTAATTATACACCTGGAAAAAAAGGAAAACACAAAAATAAAAAAAATGTAACACAAATGCTTTTGTCAGGTAAAAAACACTTTAAACCCAAATATCATGATGATAAATGCGAGATGAAACCACACCACTACCTATGTCGGTAGGGGGTAGGGTGGATTGAAGGTATAGGGAAGGACAGCTCCAAAACTCTTATCATAACAAAATAGCAAATAAATAAATCTCCGAACAGGGAAATTAACCCGACGGTAGCATTCTAGGGTTAATGACCAGGGGCTTTGGCCCCAGCAGTCGATAGGCCATTTTTTTTTTTTAATTGCGTCATCATTCAGTCGTGCTGGTATTGCGTGTTGGGGCGGTTGGGTTCTGGCAATTATGTTTACTGAACACCTTACTGGAGCCACAGGAGAGCTGTGTGCGATCCCGATGATCCACTCCACAAAAATACTGGAGTGTTGAAGAAACACTGGGAATATATCTGTGAATAACTGTATACAAATGGTAAATTACAATCGAGCATTATTTTGTCATACGATTGCTTAAGTAACGTTTGTTCCACCGTTGTTATAAAACATATCAAAGACCAAAATGTCTAAAATTCATACCAGTATTTAGTGCTCTATTCCTTTTGTTACATCATAGGCTTAGAGCTAATAAACAGATAAATGTATACACTATATGTATGTGTAGATGTATATAGGCCCGGATCCAGGGGGGGGGGCGTGAGGGGCGTACGCCCTCCCTTTTTCAGAAGCCAGTATGTTTTTTTTTTTTTTTTTTTTTTTACTATAAGATTCCAAGGTGGAGACAGAGGTGGGGAAATATGAATATTTCTTATCTGAAATTTATTTATGTAAATTTCTCAATTTTTCTGGCACAAAATACACTGCCATTCTGATGCTTTACCGAAATTCGTTAAAATTTTCAGCCTCTAAATGTGTAATACCTGGCCGTGGCAAGTCGAACCTCAGTACTGGCAACCATAATCTTAAAGTAAAGAAGACAGTTTTGTACGCCATTAACGTATATATCATATTTCAGGTTGTATATGGATCGTGATATACTGAGCACTTTAAAAATTCCGCTTTGGATAGAGTGGAAAGCTGTGGTCCTCAGAATTTTACCGACCGGGATATATAATTAGGCTGCCTAAGTCGGCCATGCTTCTCAACTACCCAATAAAATGAAGCATCTGTAAACACTACGCCAGTCTGTCTCGACTCGAGTCTCGAGGTTGCCAGTTGAGTGGTAAGCCTGGTGACGAGTGCGTGTGTGCATTATTTAGCGATCCTTTAGGTTCATGCGATTTATTATACTTAATTATTTTACTCTGCATATAAAGAAACACAGGTAGAATTTTAGTTTCGGACATCTTGGGAATTATATTTTGATCCTTTTTTTCGGCATTTTAGACAATTCTAAGACACGTTTCTTCTTTGGCATTTTTGTCGGAAATTAATTTTATTTTACTCTTGAAGATAACCAAAACTAACCTAACCAAACCTAATCTTGAAGAGGAAAATAAAAATAATTGCCGACAAAAATGCCATAGAAGAAACGTGTCTTAGAATTGTCTAAAATACCGAAAAAACGAATCAAAACTTCATAATTCCCGAGATGTTCGAAACTAAAAAATTTTTCCGAAACATACAGATTAAGCTCAGTGTATTTTTCCTTGTTGACAGTTTATGACAGTACTAATGTCAAGGGCAGACTTTAGTCTATCTATCTATCTATCTATAGTCCTACGGCCTAATCCCGCAAAGGGTGGCCGCAGACAAAACGCCTCCAAGTCACTCTGTCACCCACCATTTGACTACCCTCCCCCCAACTCACCCCCCCCTCCCTCATATACCTCTCAACTCCATCCCTCCACCTCATCCTCGGTCTACCCCTCCCTCTCCCTCCCTCCACCTCACCTACATACAGCCTCTTAGTCAGTCTTTCATTCTCCATTCTCTCCACATGTCCAAACCACCTCAGTGTATTTCTCCTAATCTTCTCAACCACATCCACATCTACCCCACAACGTTCCTTCACTTCTCCATTCGTCAACCTGTCCCTCCACGTCACTCCACATGCTCCTCTCAAGTAACTCATTTCCACTGCTCTCACTCTTGACTTGTTCCCCTCTTGCAAGGTCTACGCCTCGCTTCCATACGTCAGGGTAGGGATCACAATACCATCATGCAGTGACTTCTTAACTTCCATACTCACCTCCCTATTTCTCATCACTGCTTTCAGTGTACCGACAACCTTCCTTCCCTGCTGTACCCTTTCCCGTACTTCATCCCCCAAAGTTCCATCCTTACTCATCACACTACCCAAGTACTTGAATGCACTCACATTCTCTATATCCTCACCATCCAACCTCACTGCACACTCTGTGACTTCATTCTTCTCAAACACCATAACTTTACTTTTGTTTAAATTAACTTTCAGCTTCCTTCTCCTACACACTGTCCCAAATTCATTCACCAAACCTTGCAACTCCCATTCATCTTCACTCAACAATACTGTATCATCAGCAAACAGCAACACCGGAAGCTTCCAAATCTCACCCTCATTCATTAGGGCCAGCCCCACATCCACTGCCCTATCTTGCACCTCCTTTACAACCCCATCCATATATATATATATTAAACAGCCATGGAGACATCACACACCCCTGTTTCAGTCCAACATTGAGATCAAAGAACTCACTCAGCTCACCATCCACTCTCACCGTAGCCCTAGCTCCCTCGTACATACTCTTCACAGCACTCAACAATTTCCCCTCCACTCCATATATTCTTAATACCTTCCACATACCTTGCCTATCTATTCTATCATAAGCTTTCTCCAAGTCCATGAAGGCAGCATACACTTTCCTTCCCTTCTCTAGATACTTCTCCACTAAACATCTTAGAACAAATATCTGATCTACACACCCTTTTCCCTTCCTAAATCCCCCTTGTTCTTCCCCAACTAGCTCCTCTGTCATATGCCTAACCCTATCAATGAGTATTCTACCATATATTTTACCAGTCACACTAAGAAGGCAAATACCCCTATGGTTACCGCATACTTCTCTCTCCTCTTTTCCTTTGTACAGAGGAACAATTATACCTGATTTCCAGTCCTCTGGAACCCTTCCCTCTTCCCAAGCCAGTCTACACAACTTCCATATCCACTCCACAACAATCTCACCCCCATACCTAAGCATTTCACCACACACTCCTTCAATTCCTGGGGTCTTTCCCAGCTTAATCTTCTTCATCGCTTCCACTACTTCCGCCCTACTGATCTCTTCCTCCCTCCTCTCATCTCTTCTTCTCCCAGCCATTCCCCAACCACTTATACTCACACTGCTCTCACTCTCTACATTCAACAAATCCTCAAAGTGCTCCTTCCATCTCCTCAATTTCTCTCTCTTCTCCACCAACAATCTATTATTCCTGTCTTTCAGTTCCCTACTATTTCCCCTTTCACACTGCCTTACTTTCTTTACCTTCTTCCAAAACAATTTCTTACTCTCCCTCCATTTCACATGCAGATTCCTCCCAAACTCTTCATCCACTTTCTTCTTACTCTCCTTCACCAGTCTCTTAACCTCCCTTCTCCTGCTCACATATATCTCTCTCTTCTTTCTCTCATCTTCTCCCCTACCTCTACTCGCCAACCATTCACCATATGCCTTCTTCTTTTGTTCCACAGCTCGTTTCACCCCATCATTCCACCATGCTGTCCCTTGCACACCCTTGCATCTCCTCCTCACTCCACAAACCGCCTCACACGCTGCGCCTATCTCTTCCGTGAATATCTTACATACGTCTTCCACCCTTTCCATCTGCTCTAGCTCATACCTTCCCAATCTTTCTTCCACTATGCTCTTATACTCTGTCATTTTCTCACTATCTTGCAATTTCTCCTCTCTTCTCACAGGAGCTGCTTCCTCCTGTCTTCCCCTTCGCCTCCTCAACCACTTTCTTTGCATCTTTACCTTGGCCATCACTAAGTGATGGTCCGAGACTTCATTCCCCCACCCTTTCCACACTCTTGCATCCAACACTTGTCTTCTCATTCGCTCATCCACACACACGTAGTCTATCATTGCCTTTCGTTCAACAAGTTCACCATCCATCCTCCTCATTACTCTCCATGTATACCGGTGGATCATCTTATGACGAAAGTAGGTGTTGGCTATTGCCAACCCCTTACCAGCACAGATGTCCACCAAAGCACTACCATTCCCATCTACTTCAGCTGGCACACCCCACTGACCAACCACTCCATCCACTCGTACATTCCCAACTTTGCCATTCATTTCTACAATCAACAGCACACTCTCGCTCCTCTCAAACTTGTCCATACTTGCTTCTACTCTCGCCCAAAACTCATCTTTCACTCTTGCCACTCGATCCTCTGTTGGAGCATACACACATACAATCGCCCATGCTTGTATACCTACTTTCATCCTCACCCATACAATCCTTGCACCCACTGTTCCATACTCTCTTATATTCTCCTTCCACTTCTTGCTTATCATCAGACATACGAACGAACAGCATCTATATTTTTTAAGTATTGATGGGCTAGAGGTGCAGACTAATCGTGTCCAGTGTATATATGGATGTTGTTAGAAAGAAGTACACGGTAGGGCAGCGGACGTTGAAGTATCTCTAATGACAGAAGGTAATGTTTCGAAACGTCCCTGATTGTTATTTGCTGGCGATAATGTAGTGTTAATTGTGAAGTACAGATGATTGTCGGCTGCAAAATTCAAAAATGATTTTTGGAGTACATGTAAGACATGTAATCTAAAAGTAAATACATAGAGAACGAAGTTATGGTCTTTGAGAAAAATGAAGTCACAGAATGCACAGTGAGACTGGATGGTGAGGAAATGGAAAAAGTGAGTGCATTCAAGTACTTAGGTAGTACACAAAGGAGTACAAAAGATTACAAAGGAAAGCAAACAGCAACAGACCTGTTGTACCGTTGTACCTTTCGCAGCCATTTGGTATAGGAAAGGTTATAAGTAGCAAAACTATTCTATCAGTTAAAGACAAAGAGAGATAAGCAAAATGGCTACCGGTACTGCCCACCCACCAAACCTCCAGCCGTAGCCGGCAGGAAATAGTGAGATGGACCATCATGCAGTGTAGAAAAAATGTCATGTTACTTTTATAGGGAAGAGGGAAAAGAAATATTATTCTACACTATCTGCGTGAAAAGGAAAGTACAGTAATATTAAGTCAACAATATTTATCAATGTTGCATTGCAGGTTGCATCATCCAGGTTCCTCATAAAGGAAAAAAAACGTTTTAAACTCTACAGAAATGTATTATCAGGGGTGAATATAGTTAGCTGGGGATAAGAGAGAGATTCATCCAAGCCATTTTTTAAGTTTAGTACTGTTTCACAGTTTACTACATTGGAGGTCAGTTTTTTCAATATATTCATGACTTTATTAAAGGCAAAATCCTGAGCTTCGTGTGACTGAAGTCGTTTTGTCGATAACTTTATGATCATTACTTTTAGTGTCATTTCAGCAATCAGCTGTGAAATATTTATCGATTGGTTTATTATGTGCTTTAAATAGTTTGAATACTTGAATGAAATCTCCATGCAACCTGCTTTTAGTTATGGTAAAGAAATTCAGGGTCTCTAAACGCTCCTTATATGGTTTATTTCTCAACCTAGATATCAACTTTGTCATCCTTTGCTGCACTCTCTCTCTCTCTCTCTCTCTCTCTCTCTCTCTCCCTCTCTCTCTCTCGTATGTGTGTGTGTGTGTGTGTGTGTGTATATATATATATATATATATATATATATATATATATATATATATATATATATATATATATATATATATATAGAGAGAGAGAGAGAGAGAATGTTACGACTCTGACAGGCACAACACACCACTGAGCAACTGACAGTGCACAGAAGTACCTTCCGTGTCGTAAACGAGTACTAAATTAGGGAAATATGTACATAGGAGGGTAAATGGAACGTCACCTGAAATGGTCTCTATTGCCAGACGTCTTAATTCCGTAAGGGGTGGTCAAAGGCAAATCGCCTCCATGTTGCCCTATCCCCCGCCATTTCACTGCCCTGTTCCCAGCTCACAACCCTCTCTCTCACATACCTCTACACTCCATCCCTCCATCTCATCCTTGGCCTGCCCCTTCCCCTTCCCCCCTCCACCTCACTCACATACACTCTCCTCGTCAGTCTCTCGCTCTCCATCCTCCCCACATGGCCATACAACCTCACTCTGTTTCTTCTAAAGGATTCCTATCACATCCACACCACAACGTTCCTTCACTTCCTCATTTGTCAGTCTGTTTCTCCATGCGGCTCCACAGGCTCCTCTTAAATAACTCACTTCCACTGCTCTCACTCTTGACTTGTGTCTCGTCAACAAAGCCCAGGCTTCATTTCTATACGTTAGAGTTGGTATCACAATACTGTCATGCAGTAACTTTTTCACTTCCATGCTCATTTCGCCGTTCCTTATCACTGCTTTCAAAGAACCAGCAACCTTTCTTCCTTGTTGTACCCTCTAAAGAACTTCACCCTCTTAACTTCCTTCCTTTCTCATCACACTACCCAAGTACTTAAACGCACCCACATTCTCCATTTCCTCCTCATCCAACCTCACTGTACATTTAATGACTTCATTTCTGTCCGAGACCTGAAAAGGTAATGCACGTAATGTAGGAAACTACCAATTAATACACAGTGCAGGTTCACAAAGGGGGGAGGGTGATGGATGTAATGACTATTATGCACTCCTTTACTCCAAAGTTAAAACTAAAAAGGCAATGGGCACACGGACACAAAAATAAATTCCGATATCAACTCTGGGGTTCAGAGGATGACGTCCGGGGAAAAAACACTAGGGTAATATACTAAGTAAATTACACGAGGAGAGAATACACCAAGTCACAGGGTAATGTTACCAATAGTAAATGGTTACAATGGGGGGAGGAAAAAGCCAGACACAACTTACATCAGTGGTCTACAGTCTCCAGGTCTCTGAACTCTGGGGAGACATATCGGCTCAAAACATACCGTAATTCAAGGTGAGGGGCCGGGAGGCAGGACGTGTGAGTGTTTGGTTCAAACAGAGGTGGGGCAGGATTTAACTTGCCATGCACCTTCTGAGCCACGCACTTTCTAACTGCTTATATGCCAGCGAAGGGTTACATGGCATGGTGCAGTAGTGGGGCGATCATCAGGAATACTACATGGTGAAATAATGGGAACGATCCTAGGGAAACATAACGGTGTAATTGTTGGAAATACTACATAACTTACAGTAATACACATGAAAACTAAACGAGAGAATAATAAGAACATCATTAGAACACTAAATTCAATACACAATTGATGTGGGAGCGATAGCGTAAAGAAACAACTCAGAACTCGACAAAAAAACACGCTCATATGCGCGATGCGCCAAGTGACTGAGGCGTCATACACTCAGACATACAGACATTTCAACACTCGCAAGAAAGGTGTGAATGTATTCTTATTATTATTAGCGTGCTTTACCAATGAATCCTGTTAGTCTGCTGGTTTTCTTAACAGCCTTCATACATTGTTTGCTTGGTTTAAGATCATTTGTTACTATAATTCCCAAGTCGTTTTAATGCCTGACATTAATCAATTGAATATTGTTCATAATGTAACTGACTTTTTCATTTCTATTTCCAATGTTTGGCCCCACTTAAACAGACGATTGAGGTCACTCTGAATTTGCCTGCCTCTGTAAAAATGCATCTCTTCTGTTTCCTTTAGTATCATCAGCAAATCTAGACATTGTACTAAATAAACTGTCGTCTATATCATTTATATATATTAAAAACAGAATAGGATCCAATACTGAGTCTGTGGCACTCCATATACGTCTTTTCAGTCTGCCTCTTTACCATTTATTACCACTCTGTTTACGTCCTGTAGGCCAGTTAGCGATCCACCCAAGCACATAGCCTCTGAGCCCATGTGCCTTCAATTTCTGAAGTAGTCTTTTATGGGGGACATTATCAAATACTATTTGTAAATTAAGATAGTGTCAACGAATCTGGTCGCATCGTAAAGACGAAATCCATCAGATATGTAAGGTTGTGAAATTTTTATTATCTTATTTATTTCTAAATGCTTAAGAAACTTGTCTCTGACAACAGTTTCCAACAACTTAGACACTGCCGAAGTTACGTTTAGTGGTCGATAAGTTTCTGGCTTCGATTTGTTGCCCTATTTTAATATTGGCGATTCATTTGCTAATTTGCACTCATGAGGAACCTTCCTATTTCTTTGTGACTTAGCCTACTATATAGCACAGTTAATGGCTTAGATATTTCATTCACTGTTTCCTTCTCAATGCTTGGAGATATTTTATTCTTCCTCTGTGTTTCATTCACTTTAAGTTTACAAATGGTAATTTTTACATATTCCTGCGTACAACAATGTTGCTGATTATGTTACCTTTTCTAAAACAACAGGAAATGCTGGAGAAATGGGATCTATTTTCAAATGTAAATACCATTGCAAAGATAGTGTTGAGAATTTTAAACATCTTTGTTTCATCGTCGGTATGCTCTCCATTATCTGTGACTAGTGGGTCAATTGTTGGTGTTATTACTTATTGTTTCTGATATAACTGAACAATCCTTTAGTGTTGGATTGACTGATATCAGCAACATAGGAAGCGTTAGAAGAAACACATTGAGGTGGTTTGGCCATGTGGAGAGGACGGAGAGTGAGAGACTGACGAGGAGAGTGTATATGAGTGAGGTGAAGGGGGAGGAGAGGGAGGGGGAAGCCAAGGATGAGAGGGAGGGATGGAGTGGAGAGGTATATGAGAGAGAGGGGTGTGAGCTGGGAGCAGGGCAGTGAAATGGCGGGGGACAGGGCGACATGGAGGCGATTTGTTTGTGATCACTCCTTACGGGATGAAGGCGTCTGGCAGTAGAATAGATAGATAGCAACATAAGCTTCAAGGGTTTTCTTCGCTTCATTCTTATAATTAATTTTATTTGCATTATGATGGTCTTCAAATTTATTTTTATCAGTTTAAGTCTTTGTAGCAATACAATTATTTGTGCTTTTTTTTTTTTTTTTTTTAAGCTGCTGGACAACACTTAATACCCATACTCCACCATTTGAGTTTAATTTTTAATATGTTTAGCAAGCCATTTGTTGTGCTTCGGAATACATAACTGTACTACTTTACTGAGCATTTATGTCAATATTTTCCATGCTTTGTTAGCTACTGTAGAAAGAATGGGATTCCACTAACAAAACCCAATAATTTACCTTTAATTTATATATCCGCTCTCTTGTCGTTGGGCATATTCTCGTAACTAGCCCTGATACTGTCGTTGACACTGTGGGAGACCATACGATAGTCACTGTACGTAAACTCTTCTCCTACTGTACCTTAACATTACTTACTATGTTTTCTGTTGTGGTCAAAACCAGATCTAATATGCTATTTCCTCATGTTGGACAGTCTATAAACTAATGCAATGAACTTTCTTGCAATTTGATGTACAAGTCCAACCTAGGGTGTGAAGATAGGGCCCTCCCCATTGGCAACCAGGAAACTGAAATAACCAAAGATTAAAGTATCTGGGATGCTACATATTTCAGTAATTTGGTTGTAAATTTCGCTGCTAATGTTAAAGGACTGTGCTGGCAGACAGAAAATTAACCCCAGTCCTATTTTGCTATGGGATTTATTTCTAAGCTGAAGAGAAATACTGACAACATCGATAGAGAGCTAGAAATTACAATTGAATTCCTGCTTTTATATATAACAGTACATCGCCCACTGCTTTATTATTTCTCTTACCACTGAAAATGTTGTAACCTAATATGTTGAATTCAGCTAGAAAATCTCATTGTTCCATACTGAGCCACGATTCTGTTACGCCTATTACACTGTAAGCTTCAGCAAGAACATAAGCTTTTCAATCAGGACATTTACAGTATTCTGCAAACTACGCACAGTCACAGAATGAGCCTTAATGTTCTTGCCTCCATTACTCTGTCTTCAATTTTTGACGTCTATGTTGACTTATCTATAGGCCTCATACGGGGAGTGTTTTTTTTTTTTTTTTTTTTTTTCAAGAGAAAGGGTACTGCATCATCTAACAGACGACCGAGACGAATAGTGCAATCCAAGTTCATTTGGAAATCATCGTTTGCAAACAGAGCCCGCTGTTTGTAGAAGTGATTCCAGGTGTCAATGAACTCAATACCCTCCTGTAAACAGAGTGACTTAATACATTTTTTGAAACTAAAAGCCTTACTAAAGATGTTGCTTGCAGCAGTCCTAGGAAGAACACCCAAAATGAGAATGTTATTAGTCTTTTCCTTGGAACGCAGGATCAACATGAACATCTTCAGGAACTCTTCAGACCGGGATCACATTTCATCTTTGCTTCCTGTGTGAATGACTATGAGACATTCATTAATTGCATCCTAAATGATGAATGAGAATGGAAGATTAAAAGATACAGTGCTTGAAAGGACAGAACAGGGAAGATAGGTTGAAAGTTCACTGAAAGTGTGATAAGGAATAAGTAAATGAGCATGAAAGTAAAAAAAAAAAAAAACAGAAAAAAGAAAGTCACTGTCATTCTCACTGTAACGGAAGCAAATTCTCGACCTTGTTGGAAGGACACAAGTCAAGTGTGAGAATAGCGGATACTGAGTTCCTTATGAGCATCATGGGGAGTTTTATGGAGAAACAAAAGGACAAATATGGAAGTAAAGAAGCGGTGTAGTACGATGTGGATGTGACTGGAACTGTTAAAAGAAATGCTTTCAAATACTTTGGCTATGTGCAGAAAATTTAGAATAAGAAACTGGCTATGATAATATACGTGAGTGAGGTCAAGAGCAAGGGAGAGAGGGAGGGGCAGACCAAGGAAGAGATTAAGGGATGGAGTAAATAGTATATATTTCCATCTTTACTCACGCACCATCGGAGACATGTTTGCATACAAAGGATACTAAGTACCTCATCATGATCATTATTATCATCATCTGCACCTTTTGCTTCATTCAATCACCCATTTCTAATCCCTATTTCGAGATACTATATATATATATATATATATATATATATATATATATATATATATATATATATATATATATATATATATATATGTGTGTGTGTGTGTGTGTGTGTGTGTGTGTGTATACTGTATAGATATATAGATGGATAGATAGACAGACAGATAGACAGATAGATAGATAGATATATTGTTGATTTCCTGGTGCCGTTTTGCTTGGACCTGTTTGATTTTCCTTTGTTGATGTGTTTATGGATCTGATCCATGATTCTTTTTCTTTTTGCTCCTCTCTTTGTCTTGTGTGTGTGTGTGAGAGAGAGAGAGAGAGAGTGAGAGAGAGAGAGAGGAGTTACAAATATCCAGGCCTGACACGGGCAGAATATCCCAAACGCTAGTTACTGTATCTATGTGCCTATGTTTAGGATATCTGCTTGTAAGCCATACTGTATCTACCTTTTTTTTATTGCTCTGTTTTTTTCTTTTTTATTGTTCCAGTTTTCTCGGCATTTGAATTTTAGCATAATATGTCCTACATTTAATGTTTCGTGTGCTCCCCCTGGCCGTTGCTTTGTGTGTGTGTGTGTGTGTGTGTGTGTGTGTGTGTGTGTGTGTGTGTGTGTGTGTGTGTGAGAGAGAGAGAGAGAGAGAGAGAGAGAGAGAGAGAGAGAGAG
Source organism: Coenobita brevimanus (assembly GCF_032717465.1). NCBI lineage: Eukaryota > Metazoa > Arthropoda > Malacostraca > Decapoda > Coenobitidae > Coenobita > Coenobita brevimanus. The sequence goes on from NC_137005.1 coordinate 14,771,675, forward strand.
AGAGATCGTGCATGCGAGTATGCATCCGTTGGTGCGTGCATGTGTGACTTTGTATGTGTGTTGTTATACTAAAAGAAATCCACAACTGCATCAATAGGATCTGTTGTACATTGATGATTTTTGTCTTAATTATGTTTTAATTTCCTTTTCGTCAGGGTCATATCCTCTGAACCTACAGTGGAGAAAAATTGGTTCATCCTAGTGAGAATGTTGCTGTTGTTGCTGCTGCTGTTACTGCTGAAGGTGATGATGATGATGATGATGATGATGATGTAGGGAGAAAAACTGCTTATAAAATTCAAGTATAAATTAGAAATGGTTACGCTATTCTGTCTGGGATACGTTTAATAACAAGGGCAAGTTTGGTTAGGTTACGTTAGGGTTCAGTAATGCATTGTAAGGGCACTAGGCATGGAAAGAGGAAACTCAGTGAGCAATATGAAAATAGGCACACAAAACGAGTATACCCTCTAAAGATAGGTTTTATATGTGGGATGGGATCGGGAGTGGGATGATTCAGTTATCACACAGAAAGCTTAGAATTTCAACATGGGGGTATGGAGCTTGGTGGGTGGTGGGGCAGGCAGTAGTAGAACCCGTTGTGGGTTTTGGGGTAGGGTGGGGGAAGTACACCCAGCAGTGGGTGGTGGCGCAAGGTGGGACTTTGCACCATATGTAGATAGTCATTTTATTTTCGATAGTATGAGCATGATGAAAATTTAGGAAAAAAAATTAGGCCTAATAAAATATGACAAAGAAGCTTGTGCCCCTGATAAATAGTAGATGATTTACGACGCAGACAATAACAAAATTAAATTACTGTGAGAAAAGGAGTGACGAAAGGGAAGTGAGAATCCATGGCAACAAGCCAGCTTACTTTTACATGTACTTTTTGTTATCCAGGCCACAGTTTGGCCACTCATTTACAACAACACATTGATTTTTATCCTTCTTATACTTCCTTCTTGTTCTTCTTCTGTTCTTCCTTGGCCTTCAGTCCTAACAGCCGTTCGCTTTTGCTCCTCTTTCTTCCTTTTCTTACCGATTATCTAACTGTTATATTTTAACATTTGCTGGATTTCTCATAATACGTCCTTTATCTTGCATACTTATGAGTTGTTTATTACTGACTGTTCTTTCAAGAGACTGCCTTTATCTTACTCCTTTCTGCATTGTTTTGCTCTGTATTAACATTTTAAACAACGTTTTATATGCTTGGTTTATTTTGACAAAATGAACGTTTTATAATTTTCTCCATTAATTTTTATCCTCTTTTCCTGTGTCCACTGATTCCAATGAAATAAACGTCGTCTTTTTCTTGTTCTCCTCTCTTGCTACCTCCCATATCCTTCACAATTAATAACTGATCTGTCTTCCCCACATCTACTCCTGTTTTTTCTCTCATTCCCTTAAATTCAGACAATTACTTCCGTTTCTTTTTATTTTACCTCCCTTCTTTCCATCTCCCTCAGCTTAGCAATTGCTATTTTTTCATCCATTTCCACCGTCTTTCTAAATACCTCCATGAGCAAGAGGGGAAAAAATTAAAGATACATAACTCTGGGTGGCAGCCGCCTCGCCAACACTCCATCCCGTCTATTAGTCAACAGAGGAGAGTTAAGCTGCGAGTGACCTGCCTCGGCCAGGCAGAGAGCCAAGATTAAACAGAGTTACCTTTGATTTTGCCAAGCCATGGAGGCAATGCCGTAAAGTGGGATAAGCAACGCTCTTTAAAAATACATTGAGACCTTATTACATATTAAACGGTCATTATAGAACTGCTTGGGAAGGAGAGAGAGAGAGAGAGAGAGAGAGAGAGAGAGAGAGAGAGAGAGAGAGAGAGAGAGAGAGTTTCAGGTTTCAGCTTCTTAAAGCACAAATTTACAGGACTGTGTCCCCTTACCTCACGTATGAGGGGGAAAACTGCCAAGTATTTCAATTATTTTGCCAGTGAGCTGGAGTTGAGAGACAGCAAATTTTCAAACTGCAATCCAGTTAAGAAGTTTTCTTATAGAGGAGAATTCGAGTTCGCTCATTCCAGGTTAGTTAAGGTGTTAGAGGCGGGATAGGTCTGAGAAGAGAAAACTTAATATTCTGTACTCAAGTGGATTGCTCTGCAAGTGCATGGCAGGGCGTTGCGTAGCTGAAATGGTAAGCCTCCTTCCACTATCACCTTTTCCTCACTGATTCCCAAAATATCTTTGCAGTACTTGTGGCCTTGGTGTACCTCTCTCTCCTCTCTCTCTCTCTCTCTCTCTCTCTCTTTGGTCTTTCTCTCTCTCTCTCTCTCTCTCTCTCTCTCTTTGGTCTTTCTCTCTCTCTCTCTCTCTCTCTCTTTGGTTCTGATAATTCATATATATGCTCAAGCTTACATAGTTTCATCTCCTTGCACCGCCACACTCACATTATTAGCAATAAAAATAAATATACAATTAAATGATACTACTAAAAAAAAAAAACGAACACAAATAAGTGAAACCCAGTAAAAGAAAGTGACAGTCACAAGAAACAAAACAAACACAAAACATATTATACAAACAAAAAGTAAATGCAAACACACACACACACACACACACAAAGGACAGAAGAACACGTCAGACACAGCACTATGCACTTAAACACAGACACACACAAAAACAGTCACGCAAACAACCCTACGGTCTTTCATCTTGTAATTCAATTTTAAACTCCATTAGCCAAACACTCCCCACAGCCTCCACTACCTGTGTGAGGCTGTCTTTGGTGCCACCCTCCCCCACACACAGACATACACAGACTCAAAGATGTAGATCAACAGACAGACACAAATCTTCCACAGGAGTACCATCCATCCATCCATCATCCATCCTACATTGCCCCATGAGGAGCGTAGGAGCCCGGGGCTAAGCAGTTGGTCCCGACATTTAAGATGAGAGTGACAGGAGTACCCACTTTGTTTAATAATATCCAGCTGAAGCCTGCATCATCCTTGAACATGCTTCGGGTTTCATTCACTCGGGATTTATCTTGGAAAGATCATATTGCAACTCTTGTAAATTCAGCTTCCAAGAGATTAGGTGTGCTAAACCGACTCCGTATCTTCTTTACCCCTGCACAGTTGTTGACTTTATACACGGGTACTATTCGCCCCTGTGTAGAGTACAACTCTCATGCGTGGGGAGGCTCCCCACATACAGCTCTTCTCAATAGGGTGGAGTCAAAGTCTTCTCATCTCATTAACTCTCCACCTCTTATTGACTTCCTTTAACCTGTCTCTTCGCCGCACTGTTGCCTCTTTATCTCTTTTCTATCGCTACTTCATGGTCACTGCTCCTCTGAACTGTCTGCTTGCATCTTTCCACCTCTACGACGGGTGCGTAGCACCTGTCAAGCAACAAACTCTCATCACTTTTCTGTCCAACTGTCTAATGCAGGAGTTAACTGTTACTCCCAATCCTTCATTTATGGAACAGGTCAACTCTGGAACTGTCTCCCTCTGTATTTCCTACTTCCTATGATCTCCAGTCTTTCTAACGCAATGTGTCTAGGCATCTCGAAATGAACAGAACATGAACTTGGCTCACTTTTGTATTGTTTTTGTTTTTTTCTTGGAAGGAATTGTTGTGAGCTCCTAGCATTTGGTTCCTTCATACTCGCATTAAAAAAAAGAGAGAGAGAGAGAGAGAGAGAGAGAGAGAGAGACGTACAAACAGAGACACATTGACGTAAAATTACAGACCGTCTTACACTCAGTCAGACATGCAGATAGACTCAGAGACAGAAAAACAAACATATACACAAAGAGACATACAGACATATAGACAGACAAAGAGTTATTTTTTTATGTGAGGAAGATGGAACCAAAGGCAACGAGCCAGCAAAACTCTTCCTTCCAAGAGAAAAACAAAATACAAGAGAGAGCCAAATTCAAGATCCGATCATTTCGAGATGCCTGGACACACTGCGTTTGAAAGACTGGAGATCATAGGAAGCAGGAAATACAGACAGAGGGAGACAGTGCCGGAGTTGACCTGTTGCATAAATGAAGGACTGGAGTAACGGTTAACTCTTGCATTAGAGAGTTGGATAGAAAAGGGATGAGAGTTTGCTGCTAGACGGGTGCTATGTACCTGTCGTAGAGGTGGAGGAATGCATGAAGACAGTTCAGAGGAGCAGTGACCACTGAAGTAGCGATAGAAAAGAGATAAAGATGCAACAGTGCAGCGAAGAGACAGAGGTTGAAGGGAGTCAGTAAGAGGAGGAGAGTTAATGAGATGAAAAGCCTTTGACTCCACCCTATTGAAAAGAGCTGTATGTGGGGAGCCTCCCCACACATTAGAGTTATACTCCACGCAGGGGCGAATAAAACCCCTGTATAGAGTCAACAATTGTGCAGGGGTAAAGAAGGAATGGAGTCGGCTTAGCACATCCAATCTCTTTGAAGCAGATTTTACAAGAGATGTAATATGATCTCTCCAAGATAAGTCTCAAGTAAATGAAACCGGAAGCATGTTCAAGGATGGTGCAGGATTAAGCTGAATATTATTAAACATTAGTGGGTATACCTGTGGAAGATTTTGTTGGGTTGATAGGTGCAAAAACTGAGTCTTTGATGCATTGAAAACAACCAGATTATTTTTACCCCGGTCAGAGATACGAGCCAAGTCAGACATTAGGTGTGCCATAGCCTCATCCATTGTTTGTTGAAGTAACTGCTGACATGGACGTTGCAGGAATCGAATGGAAAGGTGAAGGGTGGAGTCATCAGTGTATGAGTGGATAGGGTTAGATGTACAGCTTAGAAGGTTGTTGATGAGTAAAAGGAAGAGAGTTCGTGATAGGACAGAGCCCTGAGGAACACCACTGTTAATAGATGTAGGAGAAGAATGATGGCCGTCTACAACAGCGGCTATAGAACGTCCAGAAAGGAAGCTAGAGATGAAGGCACACAGAGAAGGATAGAAACAGTAAGAGGGCAGTTTGGAAATTAAAGATTTATGCTAGACTCAATTGAAAGCCTTGAGATATCAAGTGCAATGGCAAAGCTTTTGCTCCCGAAAGGAGGATGACCTGGAGTCTGAAAGGTAGGTGAGAAGATCGCCTGTGGAGCGTCCCTGACGGAACCCATACTGACGATCAGAAAGAAGGTTGTGATAGGAAAGAGGCTTTAAAATATTTCTATTAAGAACTGACTCGAAAACTTTTGAGATACAGGATGTTAAAGCAATTGGACGATAGTTAGAGGGTTGGGAGTGGTCACCCTTCTTTGAGACTAGCTGAATGAGAGCAAACTTCCAGCAAGAAGGAAAGGTACAAGTTGATAGACAAAGGCGAAAGAGTTTGCCTAGGCAGGGTGTAAGCACACAAGCACAGTTCTTGAGAACAACAGGAGGGACTCCATCAGGCCAATATGCCTTGTTAGTACTGAGGCCTGTGATAGCAGAAAATACATCAGCTGAAGAAATTTTAATGTGAACCATGAAGAAGTCAGAGTGGGAAGTGATGGAGGAACAACACCGGAATCGTCTAAGGTGGAATTGGATGAGAAAGTCTGAGCAAAGGGTTCTGCTTTATCAGTACCAGAAATAGCTACAGAGCCATCAGAGTAGAAAAGAGGAGGGAAGGATGATGAGGTAAAGTTGTTAGAAAGGTTTTTGGCAAGGTGCCAGAAGGAGTGGGAAGAATTCAAGTTAGAGAGTTGAGAGCATTTAGTATGGATGAAATTGTTTTTAGCAGAGCGAAGAACAGACTTAGCATGATTCCGGGTAGAAACGTATAAAAGATGTGATTCAGGGGTGGGTTGGCTCCAGTACCTTTTATAGTCCCTCTCTTTGTTGTGGACAGCATTAGAACAAGCATGATTAAACCAAGGCTTTCGTGCATTTGTCAAAGGATATGCGAAAGGGATGTATGCTTCTATGCCCGAAAGAATAACCTCCGTAATGCGCAAGGCACACCCATATGGCTCCCGGCCATGGAAGCAATAATCATTCCATGGAAAATCAAAGAAGTGCTGCCTGAGGGCCTCCCAGTCTGCAGCTCCAAAGTGCCACAAATGACATTTCTTTGGAGGGTCCAAAGGCCGTACCGGAATGATAGGACAGGTTAAGGTGATAAGGTTGTGATCGGAGGAGCCCAACGGAGAGAATAGATTAACAGTGTAAGGAGAAGGATTAGTTGTAAGGAAGAGGTCAAGTATGTTGGAACTCTCTCCAAGGAGGTCAGAGATACGGGTAGGGTGCTGTACAAGCTGCTCTAGGTCATTAAGGATAGAAAAGGTGTAGGCTTGTTCACCAGGTGGATCAGTGAAAGGAGAGGAGAGCCAAAGGTGGTGGTGAACATTGAAATCTCCTAGAATGGAGATTTCAGAGAAAGGAGAAATGGATAGAATGTGTTCCATCGTAGAAGTAAGATAGTCAAAGAATTTTGGATGGTCAGTAGAATTAGGAGATAAGTAAACAGCACAGATATACTTAGAGAATGACAGGAAAGCCCAAGCCAGAGTGTAGAGAATTCAGAAGAATCGAGTTCAGGAACACGAGAGCAAGATAAGTTGTTGCGTATATATATACACAACAGCCACCTTTGGCTTTGAAATGAGTATAGAGAAAGTAGGAGGATACAGAAAAGGGTCTGCTGTCAGTTGCCTCAGACAACTGAGTCTCAGAAAAAGGTGAGGTTTTGAGAAGTAGAGGTGGTGCTCAACAGAGCGAAAGTTAGAGGAAAGGCCACAAATGTTGCAGAAATGAAGAACAAGAGAGTCAGACAGTGGTTCCAGGCATCTTGAGTCGTCACCGGGAGAGTGATACACTCAGACACAGACACAAAAACAGAGACAAAATTCTATGCATATGGACACACAGGTAGACGCAAAGAAATCGATAGACTAAGTAGGCAAACCGACACAAATAAAGAACTGTGCCCAGAGACTCAAAAACATAGACGCAAAGATAAAGATAGACGTACACGCATACAGACTCGAAGACTGACGGACACGGAATACAGACAGATATTCTCTCTGTCTTTCTGTCATACACAAACACATACACACACACAAACAAACAAATAGTACACAGAAACAAACAAACACACACACACACACACACACACACACACACACACACACACAAAGATACGACACTGAGGCAGATAAAGTTATTCACAGTGCATGAGTACAATCATCTTACAATGATATCTAGCGTCGCAAGTTAAGCGCTGTGAGGAAATACCTTAACCACAACGGAAACTGTGTTTATCTTGCATGTGACCCCCCAGCCTGTCCAGAGCCTCTGGCTCTCTTCCACTGTTACTAGTGTTATTAAATACATTACGGGAACCGCAATAAATGAAATAAAGATATATATATATATATATATATATATATTTATTTATATATTTATATATATATATATATATATATATTTATTTATTTATTAAAAATTTTTTTATATATTTATATATATACAGAGAGAGAGAGAGAGAGAGAGAGAGAGAGAGAGAGAGATTTTAGAGTAGAATGTTCTGAGAATACTCAGTCATTATCACCATCAGCATCTAATCCTGTGTTGCCCCATGAGGAGTGCAGAAGCATGGGGCTAGGAAAGTTGATCCTGAATTGAAGATGAAAGTGACCAGCCTCACTCCTCCCTGAGTGGCATGACGTAAACAGTAAATCCCAGCCACCCTTTGGATATGATCCAACACAAACTGAATCCGGTTGGAGCGCCTTAAACCACCAGGCACCATAATTTGGTTATACAGTTACCACCCAGCGTAGCAAATGGTTTCCTGGTGTACAGGAAACCATTTGGATTGCCACTCAGTCCCCCGCAGACATAAGGAAGAGGAAAGAAAGAAAGAAAGAAAGACAGAAGAGGAAGGAAGGAAAGAAGGAAGGAAGAGAGGAAAGGGCAGTCACCTGAGAGCAGCACTACATCGAGTGACTGGATGGTGAGCGCCCCCATGTACCACACAGAATACTCAGTCACTGATAAAATTAAAGAAATGTGTATTAAAATGGACGTAGCAGCGGGAAAGCCGTCTTTGGGTCGCTCGAGCTGACCAGATAGTCGAGAGGCATATGAAAATGCGTGGTTTTGGTCTGTAAATTTTGGGCGCCATGCATTCTTTTTAAGCCTCAGACTATCAATTTTCAAAAAAGTTTTGGTGTCATTTTTTCCCAAGGGTCTTAATGATTTTATTAGCACTATAAAAAAAAAAAAAAAAAAAAAAACGGAAAAATCACTTGCTAACTGGAAAAAAAATATTAGGATCATGAATAACTAAGTATGTGAATATGTTAACTCATATATATGGGTACATATTATAAATCTGGGTAAAGAATATAAAATTTCCTTTCTTCCTGTGTAGATTTCATTACAGATATGACAGTTAAGTCCAAAGTTACAGCTAAAAAAATGTACGAAAATTTATATAAAATTATAACCATTACAGTCTCTAAAAATGAAGGTTGAAACTGCTTTTGCATTGATACATATTAATGAAACTTATTATGTACAGTATAAAATAAATAATCAATATTATATTTATTAGCATGCTGTAGGCAGCAGATCTTAATTTCACTTCAGAATGAACCAATGTAGAAAAATTGCTTTGGAGAAGGATATTTCGATGGTTACTGTTAACATACATAATAAAATATTCTTTATTTCAGCCCTGGGAAATCACTAAAAGCTTTTTTTTTTTTTTTTTTTTTTTTCAGATTCCAGTCTCTTAATTTGAAATAATGTCTATTTATAAATTGGGGTTAAGGGATAAGTTTTGTCATAGTCTATAGATCTATAATAGTGCCCAAAAGTTAAGTTCCATCTATATATCTACAGTAGTTGCCAAAAGTTAAGTCCGGTACACAGAAATACATGATTCACAGGGCCTTTTTGTAGCTATGTAAAAACCTCAAAATCACTTGCTAAACCGAAATTAAATCATATGAACTAAACAAATGACACAAAACTATGTCATTTTGTGTCAATGCAATGCTTTTAACAATTATATTTGTTATGTTTTGAACCGAATTTTTGTGTACCAAACTAAACTTTTGTCCACTACTGTAACTGGTGGTGGTTTCATTTCAGGTTGCCATGGGTCTCCTTGTATGAATAGAATATGGATAAAGACAAGTCTGGTTAAAGATTAAGTATTGAAAAGAGAACAAACTTTAATCTTTGTATAATCTGTCAAGACTCTGGAGATGACCTAATCATGTCCCCATCTCCAGAATCATTCAAAAAATTGTTAGCTTGTGTAGAAGAGAGAGAGCAAATTGTGGAGTGCCAGGATATCTACCAGTCAACAGCAGGCTACAAAACATAACAGTGGAAGATCTAGGTCAGCATGGTGCATCTTGGCATAGAGCATGCTATCAGAATGCAACACAAAAAGGGAAAATTGAGAGAGCCAAAGAGAGATACAGGATATCACTGATTAAGCATGATGCATCTGTAATAACAAATGTGGCAAAAGGCAGGCCAGTACAGGATAATAGTAAGGTTGTGATTGTTTCTACAACTGGTGGAGCTAAGTCATTACAGGTAGATGCAGAGCATTCGACAAGTTCACATGAAGAAGCTGACACTATGATAATACTGCACTCAGTGAATGCACAGGATGCAGGACACTCTGCTGACATTTACTCTCCTGACACTGATGTGTTCATCCTTGCCATGAGGCGTCTCCAAAACATAAGATATGATGTAAGAATATATTTGGTGAAAGGAGATAGGCAGAGGCTGGTGTCCATGAGTCCTATTTATCAAGCATTAGGCAGTGAGATTTCACCTGCACTACCAGGTTTTCATGCCTTCACCGGGACTGATATCACAGGACGTTTTGCTGGAAAGGGGAAGCAGACATACTGGAAGATTCTTCTTAAGGCCAACTCATCTGTATTACAGGCTTTCTCACAGTTAGGTAAATAAAAAATAGCCTACCTTCTGAAGAGATATTCAGTTGCATGGAAGAATTTGTGTGCAGTTTGTACCAGCCAAAGGCAAAGGTGAAAGATGTTGGATAACTTAGGTGAAGGCTGTTCAAACAGTCACAAGCTGAGGCTGAAAAACTGCCACCAACAAAGGATTCTCTGAAACACCACACTCTTAGAGCTCATTATCAAGCCATGATATGGTGCAATGAATTAAGAGCTAGTCCTCAGCTACCACCTCCACAGAACTGTCACAATCATTATTGCAAATGGTGAGATGTGGCTGTGGTACCAGCAAATGTACCAAAAACAATTGCTATTGTAGGAGATAGAACATAGTTTGCACAGAAATGTGCAACTGTGAAGGATCAGATGAATCCTGTGAAAACACAACACAGCCATAACAGGAAAACAGTGATGAAGAGTCTGATGATGAGACAGATAATGAGTAGATTAGGGTTATAATTTGTTGTCGATATGAAAGCCGAAGTTATACATTTAAGAGTCTGATGATAAGATAAATTATGAGTAGTCTAAGGTTTTAAGATATTGATAATACATATATATGTAGAATTTAAGGATTATAGCTCTAAGCAGTATAATTATATTCAAATATCATAACTTTTTATTGGATGGATTTTTTTTTTTGGATTTTCTGTGCTAAGATTTCATATTTAATAAATACTGTTTCTTTTTGTGTACTCGTATATGTTACAGAACCAATTAGTTTGTTACAGTATGATGCAGTTTGCATTTTTCTTTTACTTTATTGCGGTATCAAGTAAGATGACTCAAAAATTTATATGTATTTAAAATCCACTTCGAAATACAAATGATTCTTAAGCTGCAAGAAGCGACCACCAAGTGTTTAACAAGTTCATCATAACTGATGCCCAAACATAATATTTTTGGTTACAAATATAACAAAATTAATATAAAATGAAAGGCAACATATGTTCTTTCCAATAATATATAAATTACAATGTTGGAACAAAGCAGTTAAGCTTCCATTAATGGCAGTTGTCATCATATGCCAGGCAATTGGGCCACAGGTTCCCGAGTTATGGCTCATTTCTGGCCTTCGGTTTCAACTTTAGTATTGCATTGAATGGATTCGTCCTTGGTCCGGCGCTGAATTTACCAGTATGACAAAAGAGAGGAGTGACTTGTTTCTTGTATTTTCGCTACCTCGCTGCTTCCTCCCTCCTTATGCTCCTAAAATTGTATCATATGATGGTATAGTATTATCAATATTATAATGATCCGATTACTCTATGTTTGTTGGTTCGTTTGTTACCGTAACACAGCAAAAACAGCGCATGCACCGCAAGTTTTTGTTAGAAAAAGGTGACGTTAAAATGCTCTAACTCGAAGAACAGAATAATTTCCTGTCCAATCGGGTTTCCGGTTCCTGAGCTATGACTGTTCTGAAGATAGCATGTGACGACATCAAGCGGAGGCTGCCTTTGGCGGCCTCTCAGCGAGTGGAAATAATAATAATAATAATAATAATAATAATAATAATAAACATATAATTGATAATAATAACATTAATAACATTAATAACATTGATAGTAATGATAATAATAATAATAATAATAATACATTCTGAAGTAAACAAACTCGTTAGACGTGATAAGAGGAGACTATAGGATAAGAAGGCAACGGAGACAGAAATTACGTTTAGTAAAAATGACGGTCAGAGCACAAGAGCAACGACTCAAGCCATAAAGGAATTAACTGGAACTGAAAAGAGAAGGAAGGAAATACCTGTACGAGATAGAAATGGTAATTTGATGACTAAAGATTTGGATAAAAAAAAAGAAGATGGAAAGAGCATTTTGAATCTATTCTAAATAGACCAATCCCAGCTGAAGAGGACATTTTGCCAGTCGAGAGAGATTTGCAGATAGAAACAGGGGATATAACTTTGGAAGAGGCAGCAAAATCTATAAAGGAATTAAAGAGTTTTAAGGCCCCAGGAGAGAATGGAATATTTCCCGAAATGAGCTGAGGAATGCGCTTTTGAAACTTTTTAATGTGGCTTTGGATAATGGTGGAATTCCAGAAGAGTGGAAAAATGGACTGGTAATCAAAATACCATCTATCTATCTATCTATAGCCCGACGCCCTAATCCCGCAAAGGGTGGCCGGAGACAAAACGCCTCCAAGTCGCTCTGTCACCCACCATTTGACTACCCTCCCCTCAACTCACCCACCCCCCTCCCTCATATACGAAAAAAGGGAGATTTAAGTGTGTGTGGCAATTGGAGGGGGATAACTTTGACACCTGTAATAGCAAAAGTCTTTTCCATAATCTTGTTGAACAGAATAGAGCCAGTAATTGATAAAATTTTAAGAGAAGAACAAGCGAGACTTAGAAAGGGTCGAGGTTGTAATGATCAAATTATTATTGTAAGGCATCTAATGCAACAGGCTAATGAGATGAAAATGCCACTTAGTATGTGTTTTGTGGATTTTGAAAAGGCGTTTGATAGTGTTTCACGTGGAGCTATGTTGAAAATTATGAGATTCTAAGGTATACCAGAAGAGTTTGTAAATATTATTGGAAGCATGCATGAAGGTACTTTTTGTAAGGTAATGGTGGGTGGTTCTTTGAGTGATCCATTTGAGGCTAGGTCAGGAGTGATTTAAGGAGGAGTTCTTACACCTTTACTGTTTGTTTTGGTTATGGGTTATGTTATGAGAAAGGTTGTAAGGAGAACAGGTGCAGGAATTAACTGGAAAGAAAATAAAAGGCTGATGGATTTGGACTACGCTGATTCTATTGCACTGATCTGCAGAAGTATTTACGAGATGCAGAGGGTGCTTGATTGTCTGGTGGAGGAAGGAGAAAACGTGGATTGGTAATAAATTGTGGAAAGACTGAAATTATTAATATGGACTTGGAGAACTAAATCGATTGTGTAATTGTGGTTAATGTGGTGAAGAATGCACAAAATTTTAAATATCTGGGAACGATTGTATCATCTAATGGATCATTAAACAATGAAGTTGAGGAGAGGATTAGACAGGCTTGGCGAGCTGTTGGAATGTTGAAATCTTTTGGAATTATAATATACTTTCTGTACATACTAAAGTAAAAATTTATAAGTCCATGGTTAGACTAATTTTAATTTCAGGGCATGAGTCACGGTACAGTACAATTTCAACAGATCAGAAAGTATTAGGATTTGAGAATAAAATACTAAGAAGGATTCTTGAGGTAAAGTGGCAAGACGGAGTTACAAATGAAAGAGTAAGGGACATTACGAGAGTGGAACCAGTTGATGAATATGTGAGACTGTCTCGCTGGAAATGGCTGGGGCACATATATAGAAAAGAAGGTAGTTTAATACAGGATGTGCCAGAGTGGACTGCTAGAGGAAGAAGAGGCAGAGGTAGGTCGAGGGAAACCTGGTTGAGGACAATGAAAAGAGAAGCAGGAGAGGAATGTTGGTGTGACCTGAAGGAGATGGCAAGAGACAAATATTGGTGGAGAGAGTTCATTGAGACCCTATGCATCCCGTGGGGTGCCACAAGAAATGATTGATTGATTGATTATCATTATTATTATTATTATTATTATTATTATTATTATTATTATTATTAGTAGTAGTAGTAGTAGTAGCAGTAGTAGTAGTAGTAGTAGAAGTAGTAGTAGTATCATTATTATTATCATTATCATCAATATTATTATCATCATCATCATTATTATTTCCTCAGAGTCATAACAAATTACTAGTACGTCACTGGAGAAGTGGGCCATCCCTTGGGTTCTGTAGGGCTGGGAATATTTCTCTCCCTCTTCATGTTGTCACTGACTTAAATAAATATTGAGATACTTGTGTTTTTTCCTGCATTAATGGACTGACGAGCTTTTGTATTTCCATTCGGGAGCCAAACAGCTGCTGAAGGAAAGCTCCGTGCTTGGCTGATCATGCCAAACGTCCGCTTGTAAGAGTCACTTAGTGGCTGAGTAGAAATCAGCTGGTGTGGCAGACCTGAGGCGGCCTCAACTTACGAACAGGAAAAGGCACCATTAAAAATGATAGTGAATGCCAGACTGCAGAGTGTGCTATAGTGCCTTAATAGTGCGTAATCTGAGGTACGGAATTTAAGCTAGGCATTTCATCTTACGAACACTTGGTGAATCCGGCCCAACGAAAAGCAACAAGCAGCAACATGAAATCAGAGCAGCCAAGATGGCCTTTTATCCGTTCCAGCTTCAATGCCTCAAACAAGTCAACATTGGTGAAATGTGACAAAGTTAAACAGTAATTAGGAGCAATAAAGAAACTTTCCTCTTTCCCCTGTGTTGATTAACTCAACAGTGAAGAATATACACACGGAATTAACAAAATTACTGCTATCATATGCCATAGGTTGCTAAAGTTGTCCCCAGACTCCTTACCGGCCTTCCTCCCGGCTTCTTCTCCCATTGCCTCGGTGAAGGAGTATCAAGTTACCAGACGTCTTAAATTTTCAAAAATAGACGGTCCAGTACACTCACAGATAAACCAGTCAAACTGTATAAGGATTTTGCACCAAACCTAGGTACACCTCTCACTCCAATAATATGCTGTTCCAACGTTCTAGTGAGAGTCGAAGAACCACAGTGACGACTGCTACTTTTGTACATGTAATGTTCAAGGATACTACATACAGACACAATCACACTTACAGACACAATCACAAATACACACACAGACACAGGCACACACACATACAGATACACACAAACACAGACACACACAAACACAGACACACGAACACAGAAACAAGAAAACAGACACACACAAAAATACACACAAACCCACAGACACCCACACACCCATAATCACAAACACCAGCCCACCCTCCAACCTACCTAATCCCCCCACCCCCAGCTCACTCTCTCTCTCTCTCTCTCTCTCGCTCAGTTTCTTCTGTGGTCTGTTACTGTTGTTTCTTTTTCTATCTGTGTTCCCAGTAGGAGGAGTAGACTGTAGCACCAGTCGAGCAGGGCAGTACTCCCGAGGTGGATGGAAAGCTGATGACAGGGAGTGCTGGAGATCTCGTTTCATCAGCCCTCAGGACTAGTTCCTGACCATCCCCCTTTGCTGAACTTTTTCAGTGTCTCAGTTACACAGAGAGTAGGCCAACATGCTCTCCAGTACAAATTTCTCTAACTATCTTCACCAAACTACATGCACAGTACACACTACACTTCCTATTTAAAATTCACCAAGAATGGCGTCGATTTATCAAGCCTCGGAGTCCCCAGGGGGGGGGGACCATAAATGCCCCCACCATCTGCCCCTCTCCCGGTGACGACTCAAGGTGCCTGGAACCACTGTCTGACTCTCTTCTTCTTCATTTCTGCAACATTCGCGGCCTTTCCTCTAACTTTCGCTCTGTTGAGCACCACCTCTCCTCCTCTAAACCTCACCTTCTTTTTCTAACGGAGACTCAGCTGTCTGAGGCAACTGACAGCAAACCCTTTTCTGTATCCTCCTACTTTCTCTATACTCATTTCAAAGCCAAAGGTGGCTGTTGTGTATATATACGCAACAACTTTTCTTGCTCTCGTGTTCCTGAACTTGATTCTTCTGAATTCTCCACACTCTGGCTTCGGCTTTCCTGTCATTCTCTGACTAAATATATCTGTGCCGTTTACTTATCTCCTAATTCTACTGACTATCAAAAATTCTTCGACTATCTTACTTCCACGATGGAACACATTCTATCCATTTCTCCTTTCTCTGAAACCTCCATTCTTGGAGATTTCAATGTTCACCACAACCTTTGGCTCTCCTCTCCTTTCACGGATCCACCTGGTGAACAAGCCTACATCTTTTCTATCCTTAATGACCTAGAGCAGCCTGTACAGCACCCTACCCGTATCCCTGACCGCCTTGGAGAGAGCTCTAACATACTTGACCTCTTCCTCACAACTAATCCTTCTGCTTACTCTGTTAATCTTTTCTCTCCGTTGGGCTCCTCCGATCACAACGTTATTACCTTAACCTGTCCTATCACTCAGGTACGGCCTGTGGACCCTCCAGGGAAACGTCGTCTGTGGCATTTTGGAGCCGCAGACTGGGAGGCCCTCAGGCAGTACTTCTTTGATTTTCCCTGGAATGATTATTGCTTCCATGGCCGTGAGCCATCTGAGTGTGCCTTGCGCATTACGGAGGTTATTCTCTCGGGCATGGAAGCATACATTCCTTTCTCATATCCTTTGACTAACGCAGGAAAGCCTTGGTTTAATTACGCTTGTTCTAATGCTGTCCGCAACAAGGAGAAGGCCTACAAAAGGTACCGGAGCCAACCCACCCCTGAATCACATCATCTTTACGTTTCTGCCCGGAATCGTGCTAAGTCTGTTCTTCGCTCTACTAAAAATAATTTCATCCATACTAAATGCTCTCAACTCTCCAACACGAATTCTTCCTGCTCCTTCTGGCACCTTGCCAAAAATCTTTCTAACAACTTTACCTCATCATCCTTCCCTCCTCTTTTCTACTCTGATGGTTCTGTAGCTATTCCTTCTACTGATAAAGCAGATCTCTTCGCACAGACTTTCTCCTCCAATTCCACCTTAGATGATTCCGGTGCTGTTCCTCCATCACTTCCCCCCTCTGACTTCCTCATGGCTGACATTAAAATTTCTTCAGTTGATGTATTTTCTGCCATCACTGGCCTCAGTACTAACAAGGCATATGGGCCTGATGGGGTCCCTCCTGTTGTTCTCAAGAACTGTGCTTCTGTGCTTACACCCTGCCAAGGCAAACTCTTTCGCCTTTGTCTGTCAACTTGTACCTTTCCTTCTTGCTGGAAGTTTGCTCTCATTCAGCCACTCCCAAAGAAGGGTGACCACTCCCAACCCTCCAACTATCGTCCAATTGCTTTAACGTCCTGTATTTCAAAAGTTTTCGAGTCAATTCTTAATAGAAAAATTTTAAGGCATCTTTCCTATCACAACCTTCTTTCCGATCGTCAGTATGGGTTCCGTCAGGGACGCTCCACTGGCGATCTTCTCACCTACCTTTCAGACTCCTGGTCATCCTCCTTTCGGGACTTTGGCGAAAGCTTTGCCATTGCACTTGACATCTCAAAGGCTTTCGATCGAGTCTGGCATAAATCTTTAATTTCGAAACTGCCCTCCTACGGTTTCTATCCTTCTATCTGTGCCTTCATCGCTAGCTTCCTTTCTGGTCGTTCTATAGCCGCTGTTGTAGACGGCCATCATTCTTCTCCTACATCTATCAACAGTGGTGTTCCTCAGGGCTCTGTCCTATCACCAACTCTCTTCCTTTTATTCATCAATGATCTTCTGAGCTGTACATCTAACCCTATCCATTCATACGCTGATGACTCCACCCTTCACCTTTCCTTTCGGTTCCCATAACGCCCATCTCAACAGTTACTTCAACAAACAAGGGATGAGGCTATGGCACACCTAATGTCTGATTTGGCTGGTATCTCTGACTGGGGTAAAAATAATATGGTTGTTTTTAATGCATCTAAGACTCAGTTCTTACACCTATCAACCCCACAAAATCTTCCACAGGTATACCCACTAATGTTTAATAATATTCAGCTTAATCCTGCATCATCCTTGAACATGCTTCGGGTTTCATTTACTCGGGACTTATCTTGGAAAGATCATATTACATCTCTTGTAAAATCTGCTTCCAAGAGATTGGGTGTGCTAAGCCGACTCCGCTCTTTCCTTACCCCTGCACAATTGTTGACTCTATACAGGGGTTTTATCCGCCCCTGTGTGGAGTACAACTCTCATGTGTTGGGAGGCTCCCCACATACAGCTCTTCTCAATAGGGTGGAGTCAAAGGCTTTTCGTCTCATTAACTCTCCTCCTCTTACTGACTCCCTTCAGCCTCTGTCTCTTCGCCGCACTGTTGCATCTTTATCTCTTTCCTATCGCTACTTTAATGGTCACTGCTCCTCTGAACTGTCTGCCTGCATTCCTCCACCTCTACGACGGGCGCGTAGCACCCGTCTGGCAGCAAACTCTCATCCCTTTTCTGTCCAACTCTCTAATGCAAGAGTTAACCGTTACTCCCAGTCTTTCATTTATGCAACAGGTCAGCTCTGGAACTGTCTCCCTCTGTCTGTATTTCCTGCTGCCTATGATCTCCAGTCTTTCAAACGCAGTGTGTCCAGGCATCTCAAAATGATCGGATCTTGAATTTGGCTCTATATTGTATTTTGTTTTTCTCTTGGAGGGAACTGTTACTGCGGGCTCATGGCCTTTGGTTCCTTCTTCCTCGCATTAAAAAAAAAAAAAAAAAAAGATTAGTCTCGTCATCCCGTAACATCTTTAAGCGGAAATTTCTTTCGTGTACTAAAGAGAATCGTCCAGTGATGGCATGACTGAAGCAGAATATTAATTTATTACCAATGAAAGAAAATCATTTGGGGCCCGAATGCTAATCGCCCGCCAGAATATGCTGTTGGGCAAGTCCAAGATTTTGGTAATATCTTGATACCCTGAAGGTTTCATGTTGATAGCTCAAGCCGTTCATGAGATAGAATGGTGCTAAAGGCTGGCGAAAAAAAAAATAGTTGACCTTTGGCAGCCATTTTGGTGACCTTGACCTTGACTCCAGGTGCATATTTCTGACCTCGTCCAAGATTTTGGCCATATCTTGATACCCTGAAGGTTTCACGTTGGTAACTCAAGCCGTTCATGAGATATAATGGTGAAAAAAGGCGGACGATCAAAATCAGTTGACCTTTACAGCCATTTTGATGACCTTGACCCCGAGTGCCCATTTTCGAGCCCAGCCAAGATTTTGGCCATATCTTGAAACCGTGAAGGTTTCGCATTGATAGCTCAAGCCGTTTATGATATATAATGGAAACAGTTACACACACACACACACACACACACACACACACACACACACACACACACAGAGGAGGACAAAAACATTATCGTCCCGCCTTGTAAAGGCGTGCGATAATAAGTGGTTAAAGGAGACTGCTTCTAATGCCGGAACTTCGAGAAATTTTCCCTATATTAAGTAACATCAAACACAGCCAATTTGAGCGGCCCACTGAACAGTTTTATGACTCTTTAAGGCGTAGAGACTCGAAGCAAACCCATATATTACCACAGTCAGCCCTAAAAAGCTGCCCGCAATAGAACCAGAGTTAGCCCTAAAACTTTATTTACTTATTTTATGTTGTTATCATTATTATTTTTGCGGAACACTCGGGTCCCTAGGCAATGCTTTCTCTCTAAACTCGCTCTATCGTCCTTCTTATCGTCATCAACAACCTCTTCCTCCTTATCGTCATCAGCTACCTCTTCAAAAGAGGGTACACTTTGTCTCACTCTTCTTCTACGCCGTGGAATGCAAAAATAAACCATCGAAAGTGAAAACGTCAAAATTAAATGTCGTTTTGGTCTTACTGTATTCAGTGTTTTACTTCTGATCGGATAGGAAAGGATGATGGTGATGATTATGATGATGATGACAGAGCGCGAATGAGCAGACCGAAAAGAGGGCGACGTTGTAATGTTTACGACGGTAAGAACATCCGCAGCATAATAAAACACACCCAGTATTCAATGTATTTGGAGAATGAATGTGATGCAAGTTAACAATTCCACGCCATCAACCTTTCTTAGCGACATTTCTCTGCTAGAAAGTTTTGATTAGACGAACAATTTGTGCGAAGAAACGTGAAAGAGGTATTACATTTCTCTCTCTCTCTCTCTCTCTCTCTCTCTCTCTCTCTCTCTCTGGTCACTATGCTTGTTGTCAGTTCTAAGATAATGTTTTTATTTGTCTCGTCCACACTGTTATCATAAACATCCTGCCTTCATTGTCATCTTATCAGTAGTTTATTTTTCCCAAATAACCATCTTATCAGCAGTTTCCACACAGCGCTCCAAAGCCATTCACTTCGAGGGATCTTTTCTTAACAATAAGATCTTGTGAGGGCAGGAAAAATACAACATATATGGCGCCATCGTACTATAGGATACGAGGCAGTGGAGAATGTTGTTATTTATAGGTTATAAACTTTTGTCAAAGCAGCGTTCACAGTACCAACTCATGATTCACAGTTTTGTTATAAAATTACCATAGTTTAATTCATCACACAAGTCCGACAAGAGTAAACCCTAAAACATTTCAATAAAAAGATCATCACTGTGTTCGCTATCAGTCCACACTCAGAGCCCTCTTGTCACCACACACAGTCCTTTTATCACCACACACAGCCCTCTTATCACCACACACAGCCCCATTATCACCACACACAGCCCTCTTATCATCGCACACGGCCGTCCTTTCAGCCCACACAGCCCTCTGTATCAGCAATCACAGTCTTCTTATCAGTACACACAGCCCTCTTATTACCACACACATCCCTTTTATCATCACACACAGCCCCCTTTATCAGCAATCACATGACAGTCCTCTTATCAGCACACACAGCCCTATCGACCTTCTCTTATCTAAAATTCTTCTCTCTCGGGACCCATTAAGCTGCTTCGACTTGGAAAGAGAGAGAGAGAGAGAGAGAGAGAGAGAGAATAGGAACTACAAAAACACATGTTCATGAGGATGAATCTGTACAATAATTCACTTCTTCCGCTGTTGTAGGACACAATGATAGGATCAAGCTGGTAACACTGTTGCTTCGAAAAGGACTGGTACGCAATAATCATTACTTATTAACTCTAAAAGCGAAATTGGACGGAGCCTGTATATTCATTAGTGTCTGTCTGTTTGTTTGTTAGGGCACAAGATACTTTTAAAGTTGTTATCGGATTTCAATGAAATGTGGGGAATGGATCGGTAGGTGGTCAAGGAAGGGTTGATTAAATCGTGAAATGGATCCGAGCAGGAAACAAGAAGATATTTGTTTTCTTTTTCGTTGGTGGGGGTGTGCGTATTCTAAGAAATGCAACAGGGCAGACTAAGACCCGAGAATTAACTGAATCTATGAGATCAAAAAAGTATTCGCCTGGAGAGAAATAGATATTTCAGACGTACAAGGTAAAATTCATTGCAGCTGATGGAGGTATGAAGTCTTTGAATGCATTGTACTTACTAATGTAAGAATCATGTACAGTTATAATGCATTTGGCCTGCATGTGTGTGTGTGTGTGTGTGTGTGTGTGTGTGTGTGTGTGTGTGTGTGTGTGTGTGTGTGTGTTCTTACCTAAATGTTTTTACCTACTTGTACCTTTACAGGAATGAGTCAAGCTCGTAGTGTCCCGTGTCTTAAACCATATTTATCGTACATATCCTTAAAATTGTGAATTGTTTTGGCACACACTATTTCATTCGGTAGTGCATTCCACTGATCAATTGCTCTATTTGGGAAACTAAATTTCCTTACGTCTTTATCACCTCTCTTCTTCTGCAGTGTTTTGCAGTGTCCTCTTGCTGATGCTTCCCCATAGGTTAAGTAATCATTTATGTCTATTTTCTCCTTCCCTGAGATGCATTTATATAGCATAATCATGTCACCTCTTTTCCTTCTCTCCTGTAGTGTTGGTAGATTCAGTTTATTTAGTCTTTCTTCGTAGCTTAGATCCCTTAAGCTTGGTACCCATCTTGTAGTGGCCCTTTGAACTTTTTCAATCTTGTCTATGTGTTTTTTGAGATGAGGACTACAGACTGCTGATGCATACTCCAGGGTTGGTCTGATGAATGATGTTATTATCATTCTTAGCATATCTTCATTTATGTATGTGAATGCTATTCTCATATTTGCAAGCAGTGTATACATGTTCCGTACCTTCTCACTGATGTGGTCAGCCAGAGATAGTCTGTTATTGATAATCACACCTAGGTCCTTCTCTCTTTCTGATGTGTGTAGGGTTTTATTTCCTAACATATAATCCCAATCAGGTCTTTTTCCACTTTTACCAAACTTTATTACATGACACTTGCCCACATTGAATTCCATTTGTCAGGTATTACTCCATGCATGAAGTTTATTTAATTCTTCTTGTAGCTCTTTACAAGAGTCTGTGTTAGTAATTTTCCTTTGTATTATTGCATCATCTACAAACATATTTAGATAGCTTTCATTTCCAGTGTTACTGTCTATATCATTTATATACACTAAAAACATGATTGGTGCCAGCACTGAGCCCTGTGGTACTCCACTAGTCACTTCTTTCCATGTTGAGTAATTTCCCCTTAGTGCTGTTCTCATTTCTCTTCTTATGAGAAAATCTTGCATCCAACAATACAGTTTGCCTCGAATTCCTTCTTGATGGTACAGTTTCCATAAAAGTCTTTCGTGTGGTACTGTGTCAAATGCTTTCTTGAAATCTAAATAGATACTGTCCACCCATCCTTCTCTTTCCTGTAATGTGTTACTCTGTCATAGTAGCTCAACACATTAGTAACGCATGATTTTCCTTTTTTGAAACCAAACTGTCTTTCTGTTATCATATTGTGTTCTTCTAGATGATTTACCCAAGCTTTTCTTATAAGCTTTTCTAATACCTTGCTTACAACACTGGTTAGTGATACTGGTCCGTAGTTGAGTGGATTTTCTCTATTCCTTTTCTTAAATAAGGGAACAATGTTTGCCTTCTTCCAAATATCAGGTAGTTTACCTTGACTCAAGGATTTCTTGAAAATTAAAAATAATGGTTTACTTAACTCCTTTGCACATTCCCAACATGAAATTTCATCAGGGCCATTTGCTTTTCCTTTGTCTAATTTACTTAGCTCCTCCTGTGTTACTTTTTCTGATGTTTGTATATCTGGTAGTATATGTGGGCATGCATATTCCCTCTCAAAATTTTTTTCCTCTGTTAAAACTGATTGGAATTTCTTGTTTAGTGCTTCACCAATATCCTTCTCTTGTGTACAGATGATTCCCTCGTCCGTAATGGATTGTATTTTATCTTTTCCTTTGGGTTTGCTTCTGATGTAGCTGTAAAATAGCTTCGGTTAATCACTTCTTTTATTTATGATATCCTCCCCAAACTGTTTTTGGGCTTCCCTCCTTATTATCGTTTCATGCCTGTTTGTAATTATTATATGCCCTTTCACTATTGTGTCTTCTGTATCTATTCCACAACAAATCTCTTTTTTCTTTTGCTTTTTTACATTCTGTTGCGAACCATTTCTTTATTTTTCTTTTCTGGTTCTTTGTGGTTCGGGATGTACTTCTGGACTCTTATTTCATAAAGTTCACAGAATTTTTTATATATAGCATTTAAATCTTGTCCTTTAAGCTCATTTCCCCAATCAGTTTCTAAGAAGTACTTATTTAGGTCATGATAGTTTCTCTTTCTATAGTTTAGGCTCTTTTTGTAACATTCATTGCTGTTAACTATGTCATATGCTATGCTGAAGTTGTAATTTAGTACTGCATGGTCGAATTTGCCGAATGGAGGGTGGTATATTAAACTGTCAATATCGTTTTCTTGCGTAGTAAATATGAGATCTACCATTGAGGGTACATCGAGTCCTCTTTTTCTGGTGCTTTCCCTTACATGTTGCGTTAGGAAAAACTCTTGCACGAGATCCAGGAGATTTTGCTCCCAACAGCTTTCTTGGCTTATTATAGCTAGAGTATTCCAATTTATATTTGTATTAAAATCACCAGTTAGTAATATTCTTTCCAATTTCTCTTCCATTTTGTGTAGTAATGATCTTAAACTCTGAATCATATTCTCTGCCAGGTCCTCATACTCGTCTCTTTCCCATGTGTTTGACTTGCGTGGCATGTACAAATTGGCTACAGTTACTTTCCCTTCAGATGTATTGATCTCTACTGCAATCAGTTCTACTTGTGAGGGTATATCTAGTTCTATTTCTTTGAGTTTTAGATTTTTCTTAGATAATATTATAATTCCTCCTCCTTTTTTTAAGTTCCTATCTCTTCTCCATATATTATATTCCTCTAAGTTTAGGATGTCATTTGATATCCTTGGTGTTTATTTTGTTTCAGTTAGGCATATTATATGTGGTTCATTTTCTCTGACATAATCATTCATCTCTAATAATTTAGATACAATTCCATCCACATTTGAGTACATCAACTTAATCATCTTGTTTATATACTTGTCATGATTTGGTTCTACTACCTTCCTCCTTTTTATTCCCTCCTGTTTAAGTATGAAGTTCGTACCTGCAATCCTATTACTTTGTAAAAAAAAATGTATTCTTCTCCTCCTCTGATCTTCCCTCATTTTTTTTTTTTTTTGCTTCCTCCCTCTTCTCTTTCAGTAATTCGAGTTCCTTTTGTGTTAGGCATCTTTTTATCCATACATTTTTGAACTCCTCTTTTTCCATAAGATTCTTTGCATTTTTTAGTATCTCCTCCACGGTGTTTACACTCTGGAAGGTTACCTTTAGCAGTCTTGACTTGCTTCTCTCATATTTCCCTAACCTTTTGTGTTCCTCTATGTCTTTACTACAGATTTCCTCTGCTACTTCTTTCAATATCCTCATTACATTTGCCATCTCCTTTTTGTCTCTTGAGATCTTGTTTTTTACTTCTTCCTCTTCTATACCAGTGATTACTATAGATTTGTTGATATCTAATGAATCTCTGACTAACTTAGGATTGTTTTAGATTATTCTTTTCACTTTCTTTTTAATGCTTTTTTCTTCCACCCTTGTTTCTAAGTCTTTCTGTTTCACCATTTCAGCATACGTGGTTTCCACATCATTTTTGTAGCTTTGCACAGCTTCATTCACCTGTGTTATCTTCTCCTCAATATCACTGTTCTGGTCTATCAGACTGCTTACTTGCCTAATTGTCTCTGTATCATTTTTGAACTCTTTCATAATACTCTCGTGGTTGTCTACTGTCCTTACCATTTCACCAATTTTTCTCCTAAGTGAACCCAATTCTACTGTCAATTCATCTATGGTTGTGTCTTTCTTGTTGACTTCCTTTCCTAATTTTTCTATTTTCCTTTTGCAAGTGGATCTGTTTCTTAATTTCATCAATCTCATTTTGAAAAGCCATCTCTAGCCTGTGTACTCGTTCCTCTAGTTTATTGTGAGTCTCCATTTCAACCAGTTCTTGGTAGAAATCATCGTCCTTTCTACCTTTATCCCTTTTCTTTTCCAGATTTGCTTTACTAAAGTATGTGGTCATTTTGCAGTACTAAAAGCACATATGGTATTACATTCCCTGGGGCAGTTGTAGACAAAACAAACGATCAGCTGATTGTGCGCATACTTACTCTAATTTGTTTTCTTTTCTGTTTGAACAAGTCTTGCTTAAAACTTTTTTTTTTTTATATAGATATATTAGAACACCATTTAGTCTAACCTGGTACAGAGCTTGACTCACATAAAGATACTAATTTAGGTAATGCCCATGGCCAAGTTGGCCATGTATGGAGCAGTGGCGGCTTGTGTCTGGTCTCCTCGGTGCCTCGTGTGTGTGTGCATGTGTGTGTGTGCATGTGTGTGTGTGTGTGTGTGTGTGTGTGTACTTATATTCATCTATAGTCAGCGGTTTTCAACCTTTTCTCGCTAGTGCCCACCATAACTCTGGTCCACATATCCACCTCCACCCCCTCCAACCCGCTTCCTGCCATTGTCAGACCTAAAAAGTTTTTCCTGAATATTTATTGTTATTATTGATGCCACAGATTCAAATGGACATCAATCAGTTGAATACAGGCTCAATTAACCCCCTCACGCACCGTAAGTTTCCAGTAAGTTTCGGTCCACACACAGAACCAAAACCTCGCTCAGACTGGCTCTATTCGCACGGCAAGGGAAAAATTTCTATGGCCCAATTTACCCTCGGAAAGTGCTTTTATTGTTATAAATTGCTTTCCATCATCTTCATTGATGTTTATACTATAAGATAAGAAAAAGAAAAACAGATTAATAAATGTACAGAAATTAAGCCTGAATAAACCTTGTTTACATGAAAACTAGCTGCTCATAACTTCCCAACATCACTGTGAAAATTTTTTCCCATGACGCGCAGCTGCAAAGGACATATCTATATGCAGAAATTCACGATCTTTCATCTGTGAAAGTTTCAAGTTGATACGTCTAATAGCGTTCAAGTAAATCGGAAAAACTATGAAATTTGCCTAACAATATCTGATTTATTATTTTGTATGTTGTTAGTGACACTGTAACAAACATATATGTGAATTCTATCCAGTTTTGCAGCCCAAAGGTTAAGGAAGCCCATGATATAATTCGCAGTGTATTGTTACTGAGAAAATGAATTTTGAAAGGTTATGATTTCATGTGTTGCACGCGATTTGCGCACAGTGACAGCAATTATGCTCAGGCCCGTAGGCTGAGTATTATGCTTGTCTTTCGTAACTTTTTCCCAGTTATTTTCACACATAGGTTAGTTTGCTTTACAGAAGCATGCATAAGAGATCATCAGCTTGATCAAGCTTTCTTCAGATTTTTTATGCGACCTATACTTGACGAGAATAATGATTGACAGAACAGCAATGAAATCCACCACATTTTCCCTATGAGAAATATATAGTAAACACACATTTTATACCTTACAATACAATAGTATATAAACTAGACAAATAAGCTGGTTACTCACGTCCTCTAGCAGTGTTGTAGTGTTTCTTGAGAAGAGATGGAGTTGCAAAGAGGACAGGCACGATCACAGCCCGTGTGTATGTGTGAGTATTTGTGATGTGTGCGTGTGTGTGTGTGTGTGTGTGTGTGTGTGTGTGTGTGTGTGTGTGTGTGTGTGTGTGTGTGTGTGTGTGTGTGTGTGTGCGTGCGTGCATGTGCGTGTGTGTGTGTGCGTGTGCGTGTGTATGTTGTGATTTACTGCTGTATGCTTTTATCAGTATGATACTGATGAAAGCACAGTCCTGCGCATAGCGGCACATCGCAAACAGGACATATATAGCTGTTGTTCTTCCTCCTCTTGTTGAAGTAGCACAGCACACACCACAGCCTTTTCCTGTCGGGCATTCTCTCTGGGATGTGGTGTAGAGTTGAGTCCAAGTGTGTCCTATCATCGAAATATCGATGGTGCTCCTCCATCGCCTTGCCTTCATTCTCCTGCTGGAGGTGTAGTGGCAGGAGCTGGCCAAGTATCTCCTGACGGGCCAGTTACTGCAAGAGGTGGAGCAGTCGTGGCAGTAACTGGCGGAGTTACTCCTGACGGAGCTACTGCAGGAGGTGGAGCAATGGTTGCAAGAGGTGGAGTGATTGTTGCAGGAGGTGGAGCAATTGTTGCAGGAGGTGGAGAGCGTGTTGCAGATGAAGCAGAGGCTGCAGTTGATGTAGTGGTTGCTGCAGGTACAGGTGGTCGTCATCACAAGGGAAGGTCAGGGGCATGGTGAAGGGCATGACCCGATGCCGGCCACTCCTCCTTCCGGAATGTCAGGAGTTTGTGGCATATGTGCTTCTGGAATTCCAGGAAAGTCATAGGCCTGTTGGTGTTCTTGTAGAGGGTGTAGGCATTGAACATGGCCATGTAAATGAAATAAAAGGTCATTTTCTTGGCCCACTTGACTGTCCTCCTTTGGGCAGGATAGTATTGGATCATCTGATTGAAATGATCCACCCCGCCCATGTGCCTATTATAGTCCTCCACCATGACGGGCTTGTTCACTGTTTTCAGAACATGGTGGAATCTCCCGTCTGGACCCTTGACCTTCCCAAGCACCTGCTTAGGGACGGTGGTGTTGCTGTGGAAGGTGGACACCGTACTTACGATGCGTTTGTCCTTCCACAACACCACCATTCCATTGCCCTTGTGTCTAGCTTCCACTCCATCATCAGGAAGGCGTTTAGCACTGCTGATGTCCTGCAGCTCCCTCGGTGCTCTCCTTGCCAGTCATACTGTACCACACACATACACCCCCTCTGTGAAGAGATGTTCGAACAGTGATACAGAGTTGTAATAATTGTCCATATACAACTTTTATCCTCTGCTCTTCAAAGGTTCAACGAGGCCCCACACTGTAGTATCTAGAGACTTCTCCCCCAAGTATACTTCCAAATTCCATATGTAACCACTCCTTGCCTCAGCCAAGATGTATAGTTTTATGGCATACTTTTGGGACTTCATAGGGTTATATACACTGAAGGAGAGCCTCTCCTTCCAACCCAGAGATCCCTCATCCAGGCTAAGGGGTTTACCCAGGATATAAACCTCCTGGAACCTCTGAAGGAGATACTGCATCACTGTGCAAATCCTCATCAGTCGGTCCTAATTGCCCTCGGGTATGGCGAGTCTACTGAAAGCATGAACGTGCTTCAGGATGGCCATGAAGCACTTTCCATTCATAGCTCACCAAAATATTGGGTATTCGTGAACCTCTGAAATGTCAATAGTGTCTTATGGTTGACAGTTCACAAATCCCCATAAGATAGTATACTCCAAAGATCCGAGCTATTTCCTCTTCATTGCAGAGGTACCAAACATCTAATGCAGTCCCCAGAAACATGCCATATTTGTCTGTTTCGACCATCAGGTAGGTGAGCAACTCCCTGGTAAAAAAAATGTAAGTATTGGAGCAGTGATGCAGGAGCTGCCACTCTCACACCTGGGGTTTCAGTGAAGGGGCCAGCATTGGGTGTAAATGACCCAGAACTCCAAGCTTCCTCCTGACGATCACCACCTGGGGAAATGCTTGGCTGTGTACGTGTTTGGTGCACATGACTCCGACACAGACGACTACCTCTCGGCCGCCCATCACTACCTCACCTAGGCCCACGCCGCCCTTGTCTTTGTTGTGGGGAGGGGGATGATGATAATTGTGTTGATGATAGCTGGGTGGATGAAGGTGCAGGTGATCGTGATGGTTGTGGTGATGGTTGTGATGAAGATGGTTGTGGTGAAGATGGTTGTGGAGGAGATGGTTGTGGTGGTGGTGGTGGTGGTGGTGGTGGTGGTAGTGGTGCTGCTGCTGCTTGCTTATATTCAGGGGGAATGAAGTCTGAAGAGGACAGTGACTTTCCAGATTTAGCTGGGGAAGATGATAGGGAAATATCTTGGATGGGTGGTGAGATATGGGCAGGTTGAAGTGTGGTGAAAGTGTAGGGTGAGTCTGGGGGGAACGAGGTTAGTGCTTGCATTAGGGTGGGTGGGTGGAAGATAGGTAGCGATAATGCGGTTCAATCTCGAGGGTCGGGGTGGTTTCAGTGGTGGTAGGCCTGACACCAGTGGTGGCAGGACTGGTGGCAGTGATGGCAATGGTGTCGGGGGTGATAGGACTGATGGCAGGGGTGGTGGTTGTCTCCAAAGTGATGACAGAGGTGACAATTGTTGTCGGAGTGATGACAGTAACAGGAGTAGTAGTTACACCAGTGGTGTCAGTGGTGAAAGGAGTGGTGGTAGTGATGGTTCTACTAGTACTCTCTGTTGTGCTTATCGCCAAAGCCTTGAACGCGGCTTTGCACTTATCACCCCTCAGGTCAGATTTCCTCCTCGCTCTCCTGCTCCTCACTCTCTCCTCCTCAACATAATCACTGTCTGTTTCACTATCACTACTTTCCTCACTCTCAGTGCCACTGAACAAGTATTTCATATATTCTTTTTCAGATAACCCCTTATGAGGCATTTTTCTGGTAGTGTAAAACTGCAGGGGAATGGTAAAAATCAGTTAGGAATGTTCAAATCTGGCTTTCTCTGAAAATATATAAGAAACACTTGTAAACGTTCTTCACAAGCAAACTGCACTAAATATAACACAATATCACTATAAACACGTAAGGTATGGACAGTGCGTTAATAGGAAACGCAGGTTTAAATGCCCAGCCGTGTGCTCACACACCCTTTGAGCCTGACTGCTGGGAGAATACTGAGCTAAGTATAGGCCGCTTGACCCTCCGATAAGCTCCCAGGTCTTGCCATATATTTCCCCTAGACGTGGCGACCCTCAGCTTTGACTCAACCAAATTTGATGCAAATCCATCCACAGGAAAAATTTCTACAACTATTTATAGGATAGTTACGTCATGTTGGATCATCGGTTACTCTTCAGATTACAAGGATTACGACTCGCACTGCATCATCTTGCTCGAAGGGGTTAACCCTCTTCTGCACTTCGCTGTAAACTTTTTCAGGGAATAGGGGGCAGTTGAGGAACTCCCAGGTATTGGACCAGTCAAGTTTGGCACCACCACGTGAAGGCGTCCCTCTCGTGCATATACCTCATTCAAAAAGGAAAAACAATATTCCTGATTTGGTTGTAATTCATCTGCATCTAAAACAAGTACACATTTATAACTCGGTACTACAAAACATAATAAAACATTTTGACACAAATGTTTACTGTTGATTTCGAATGGGTGGTCGCGTGTTACAGAGGACGATGCGGATCACCATAGTATTCATCTTTTATTCCATGTGTTTTGTCTTGACAGTGAGGAATGCCGAAAGTGTCCTTGCAGAGGTACACTCGTCAGCATAAATTAGCTGCAAATCTACTCGTGTGATGTAAGTCCTTTTGTCTGGCAACAGTGTAAAGGAACTAGTTGCCACAGACTTTAATACACTTTATAGTCGTGTTTTTAAGAAGTGGTACTAGATACCGCCTAAAGTACAATTCTACATACCGTATTTGAATAGTAAAAGTGCAAGAGTTGACAGGAGAATGTTATGGAATGACGTTTGAGAGTAATACTCTGGTATTCCTCATTATGATCTGTCTAAGCTCCCTTCCCCTCTCTCCTCGTTACTCCTCCCGATGTCCCCCCACCCCTTCCTCTCCCACCTACCCCCCATTCACGTTCGTGCCTCTCCACACCTTCTCTACCCTCATTCACTTATCCACGGCACTAACCCGACTGGTGCATCGCAATTCTCTCTTGACTGTACCAAACCCAGCCCGTCCTGTTTTATTACTCGCAATACTTTAAAAAACCTAATTATATCCAAGGCTAATTATCAATTTTCTTTCCTGTTCGAGTCCCATTCTCACCCAGTCTGTCTCCTTCCCATTCCTTTGATTCCAGTTGTCATTCTTTTCTTCATCCCTTGTTAATACCAACAGCAGCAAGATACAGAAATGTTTGAGGTCTCGTTCTTGTGATGTAGGCTATTCCTTACTGTGTGTGTGTGTGTGTTTTGAGTGAGCCTCGCAGTCAGTGGCTATTATTTCAGAGGCGAAATTAAACAAACATTTGTGCCCATTCCTCCTGTCTATCGCCCTCTCTCTTCCATAGGAATATGTTCCCATTCTCCTCATACTGTTCACTGAATCATGACGCATTATCAGAACCATAATGTTTCGAATTGCTGCCTCATGATTGGAGTAGAGAGTGGGAAAAAAAACCGTGGCATGGCAAGAAGCTCACAATTGCAGAGGAACAAAAAGGTTACAGGAATAGACAAGAAATAGTGAAGAATGCGGTTGATTACGTAGGATAGCGTGGTGAATAAAAATTAACAAGGTAGGCCGGATAAGGAGAGAGAGGAGTGGAGAGGAAGGAGGCGGGGAGGGGGGAGAGGTGAGGTGAGAGGAAGCCTGGGGAGGGCCATCGGGAGGGTATGGAGGAGAAAGCGGAAGTTTCATCATTCCACAACATTCTTCTGTCGTCTTTTGCAAATTTTTTTGCTAATCAGATATAAAGAATGTCGCATTCTGGGCGATTTTTAGTACTAATTCTTTCAAACAGGCCTTCAAAGTGTATAAAAGCCTATGTGGCAACTAGTTCCCATATAGTGTTGCCAGACAAAACATCCACATCACACAGGCAGGCTTGCAGCGAATTTTTGCTGACGACTGTACTTGCATATGGACACTGTTGGATAGAAAACGCTACACTAACATAACCAACACAAACGAGATCATAAACACCTAGATTTTGTCAGAAACACCATCACATGTTTGTAAATACAGCCACATAGCCATCAACAACAACACACGGTCATGGACACTACATCATGGTTATTAATAAAACCACACGGTTTATAACATCATCACATAGTAAAAAATACGTCCACAAGGTCATGGTCATAAACATGACAACATGGGAATTGCCATATTATTAACATTTGGTCATAGACATTTCCACATTGTCATAAAGCAACTCCACAAAGTCAAAAACACCAAATCAACACATACTCGGAAAACAGCACCTCACAGTCACAAACATCAAACCAACACGTTTATGTTCAAATTTCCTTTTAATATGTCAGATTTCCTGTGTCAAGAAGCGCAAATCAGTTTCAGTTCTTTCAGTTTACAGACGCACTGATGGTCATTGTTGTTTGGTTCACATAAATCAGTGTGTTAGTGCGTGAGACACGAAGTTCTCATCTGTGCATGTGGAAAGCTGCTGGCTGTTGAAGTTTGTGAAATATTAAATAATTATCGTCGGTTTCAGGGAGTCTGACGCACTGATCTCGCCAGCTGAGGACAGGTGGAATTGCTAACACTGCGTGATGGTCTCGGGAGGTGATTGGTCAACTCCGTCATGTTTGAACATGCCCCAAATTGACTATTTATTCCATCCAAACCCCTCATTTATTTGTAAGATACCGGCTTATACAGAGATGAATTAATGCAATGATATCTTTAATGACAAATATGTGTCTTTTAAGTTATTAGAGATAAACCAGAACGACATTCATAACAAAACTAAGTAAAGTTGCATTTGGACACATACGGACAACAGTCAGCGACTGAAGCAGGCATGATTTATTTGTTTTTATTGTCATTTCACGATTAATTTCGTTCACACTGCATGCAGATTTATTATGGCAGTAAAGTTCAAGTATTATTTTCTCATGGGGTTTGGTGTTATCTTACATTCCCATTAACAAATATTCAGTTCATTCTATAGTGATGTATACCATTACTTTCCCGGCTCCTCTCTGTCGAGGGGACAGAGATACATCATGCTTGGGGACAGGGTGCATGGTGGCCTGGGATGGGGTGTCTTTGTTTGTCTGTCTGTCTCATGATACTTATGAAAAGGTTCAAGAAAATCAAACACCATGTAAGAAATAATTTTACTGAATCTGACCATGAATACAAACATATATGCAGATTTTTAAAGCTGCTGTTACCTGTGAAGGTAATGAAAATGTGTATGTACAGTATATTGAGAAAAACATGCATTGACCGCAGTGTGTGTGGGGGGGCGGTACTTTCTCTTTTTCTTTAGTGCACGAGAAACTCGGTCTTCGGAGTTTTTCACGTGAATCACTGGTCAGCCCCTGAACATGCTTCTCTGATGATGGCAACCTATTCATGCTTACAACATCGAAACTTGTTTTATTCCTAAAAGATGTAACATTGATATTACATCAAGTTATGTAGAGTCAAGGATCCATGTAAGACAAAAAGAATCGGCAAGACAGTCGTCACATTATTTTTATTATTTTTCTTCACTAAGATGCCTTCCTCTTCAGTGCTCGTCTTCAAAAGCAGCCACACCTAATAAAAGCTTCCTTGCATTAGCATCTGCCAAATCCGTCTGTTTATGGTTGTCATTTCAGTAAAAAAAACTTAACCACAAAAATTCGTAATGTATAGTTCCTGCATTAGCAACTACCAGCTCCATATCGATGTGATTACCAATATAAATGCATAATTATCAGCCAAAAGCCCCTAATGTATAGCTCTTGCATTAGCAGCTAATACCTCTATATCTATATGATAATTATCAAAATCATACATGTCACCAGCCCGAAATGTACGAATATAGCCCTTGTGTTGGCAGCCATCAGCTCTATTTCTTTATGATTACCATTAACCCATGCAGCCCTGGGGACTTTTCGACCTTAGAAAACCCCCAGACCCGGCAAATTTTCGACCTCGCGTTTTTGCCTAAAACCTCTGCTTTTGATGAGAAACAGTGGAAAACAACCTTTAAAGTCCTCACCTGGACCAGGAAATACTATTTCTTAGTAGCTCCTTGGCAACGAGGTTCTCTAAGAAGGCCCACTGCGCATCCTCATTCTCTCAGCCTATGCAATGGGTAACTGTACCAGATATGACTAAAACACGCAAGGAACATACAATACAAAAAGATATATTACACAGAAATTGGTAAGTTTTACAAGAATACAATAGGTTACATACAGTATTACAGGGTATATAAGCATATTTGTAACCTACTGACAGAACACATAG
Organism: Coenobita brevimanus; assembly: GCF_032717465.1. NCBI lineage: Eukaryota > Metazoa > Arthropoda > Malacostraca > Decapoda > Coenobitidae > Coenobita > Coenobita brevimanus. The sequence continues at coordinate 14,805,646 of NC_137005.1, forward strand.
AAATCGGCAACTGATTGCTCACTGTACTGACTGCGTGTGTGTGTGTGTGTGTGTGTCTTTTCCACTTACACTAAGCTGTTTCTCACTTTGCACAACTGTTGGAATATATTTACAATGATTTACAATTATTTACAGTGTCATATAGCGCAACTACACACATTATTAGTAGTAGCGCTGAAGACTGTGTTACTCTTTGAAACAGGGATCGCTCACTGTACTGACAGTGTGTGTCTTTTCCACTTACTCTTTACTGTTTCTCACTTTACACAATCGCTAGAATATATTTACAATGATTTACAATTATTTACATTGTCATATAGCGCAACTACACACATTATTAGTAGCAGTGCTGAAGGCTGTGGTACTCTTTGAAACAGGGATCGCTCACTGTACTGATTGTGTGTGTGTGTCTTTTCCACTTACACTCTACTGTTTCTCACTTTACACAACCGTTAGAATATATTTACAATGATTTACAATTATTTACAGCGTCGTATAGCGCAATTCCACACATTATTTATAGTTATTTATAGCAATGAAGGGTGTGGTACTCTTTGAAACAGGGATGTAAGCATAGTCCTATATCACACTCAGCACGCTAGTATCGCATGTCTAGTCTTTGACATGCTAGCCTTGATTTAGAGTACCTGCATACATGGGACTTATGTTGGGGATAAGCACGGGTCGGTGCTGGGGGCATGGGTTCGGGGAAGTGACATCCAGAGAGTCGCATGGGAGTCTGTGCGATGGTGGGTGTGCGGTGGCGATGGTGGAGCCTGTTCTCAGCATACTTTGTAATTATCTCCCTTGCTAGTTCCCTCACATACCCCGCGAGGATCTCTGAGATGTTCATGGTCACTGCATGGAGAGAGTGCGCATTGAGGACAGTTATATCGAGCAGGTGAAAGAATAGTTTTTTGTACCACTTCATCATGGTCCTGGCACAATCCACGTTTGAAATCATGGAGTCAGATTGATCAACCTGCCTCATGTTGATGTTATATGCCACGACTGACTCCGGTTTCCAAACGTGGTGCCTCTTCTTGGTACTGTAATCAATGGACTTCGTGCAGTGAACCAGGGGGGGGTGTACCATGGACAAGAAGATGACTTCTCAATTGTGGTTCCAGGCAGTGGTGAAGATATTATTTGCCTTGAAGAAGACCACCTTCTTCATCTCGAGCTTCCTCTCCATCTCCGGCATGTGGCAATGGTTCCTCTTGACGGTTCCGCACATTCCAGTCTCCTGAAGGTGGGGGTGCCGAATGAGAAGAGGGCTAGAGTAGGCTACCAGTTGTCCAGGTACAAGACGTGACCACGATGAAGGTTCTGCTCGATCATTGTTTTCACAATGGCCCCTGAGAGTCCTATACTTCGATCTAGTATGATGTCTGTCTGTGCGCCTATGTACAAAACTATGTCTTGCACCAACCAGTCTTACTCACACATCACAAAAATCTTGAACCCTAAACAGTGTATTTTGTTGGGTATATATAGTTTCAAGGAATTGTTCCCTCTCCACAATACGAGACTCTCGTCTATGACAAGGTCTCTGAATGGATAAAATGAAGAGGTGAACTTTTCCCTAAGATGATCAAAAACCGTACGTATCCTCCACATTTTATCTGTGTTATTTACGTTGCTTGGGTGATCAGCATCGTAAAAGTTGAGGTGGCTCATTATTTGCTGAAACCTGTTATGACCCATTACTTTACCAAATAACGGTGTGCTGACTAGTGGGTCCGTAGTCCAGTATGCCTTGACTTGTTTTCTTTGTGTGTGTGATTTTCACAGTACCCATCAAAAGCACCAGGACCAAAAATAGGTAAATCTCACCTGCACTGACTGGATAATCATTCTGGTAGATGTGCTTGCTCTGGGTCCTTTCACACTTGCTGGCTTGCACCTGGCTTTGTGTGTAGGTGTTTGTTTGTACATAAATCTCCTCCACAAACTCAGGGTTGAAAAATAGATGGAAAAAATCCAACCTACAGGAGCAAGCATTCACGCCAGGTGCAATGGAGCCTGACCTCCAAGCCTCTGTGAAGGGGTGATTGATGGCAATAAAATCACTCCCATCTTCTCAGACCCAGGAAACGTCTTCTTCATTGTCGTCTCCATTGCCCACTCGATGTGGTGGGGAGAAGGGTGGGGAGGAGGTGTGGTGGTGCAGGTAGGGGAGGTGGAGAGCGGCATCCTTCCCCACTCATGCTCCTCTTCCCTCTCCCTTTTCCCTTCCCTTTCCTCTTCCCTTTGCTTCCCTTCACCACCACTCAAGGCTGTGGGGAGGAAGCGTGGGAAGAAACTGGGGAGAAGGATGGCTGTGGCTGAGCACGGGATGTGCTGGGCTCAGTGTATGAGGTGCTAGACTGTGGTTCCTCCCCATGTGGTTGCCCAGGTGCGGCCTGCCTTCCCCAACCACTCTCACACTCTCCTGTTGCCTTCCCCCAACACTCTCACTCTTACTTTCACTATCTGCCATTCGCCCAACAATTTCACTTTCTCCAAAGAGAAACAAGGGCTGACCTTACATTTTTGGGGACTTGTTCACCGCCTCCCCATGGGGAAATCCTTTCTTTCCCCAACCAGGAATGTTTACGACGTCCTTCCTCCTCGTCCTTGTCATTGCTTGCACCTTCGTCTTGAGGCAGGAGAGAGGCTCGTGAGCATGCATAGGGTGCAGGAGATCCTTCCCTAGCCATGCAGTACCCCACATATTTCACCTTCCTCGGGGAAGGCTTCTCCTCATCACTACTACTGGATACTTCCTCAGGCAGCATGTAATCTTTGTCTTGGACATCGTCATCAAGTGGAGAATCGCTACTACCTGTAAAGGTGTCCAGTAGAGTTTATATAGCTTCATCAGAAAGATCTCAGTGTGCCATGTCCATCTCTGGTCAGTGCAGGTAACAGAGTGGACGAGCATGTGGCCCGTGCGGGTCATGCAGGGTTAGCGTGGATCACCACCTGATGGCAGGTAGAGGAATGTCTGCCATGTGTGCCTACCAAAAATTACCCGTGACTTTTGAAAAATGTGGCCTTGACAGAGTTTGCAAATGCAGGACGTTAATTCACGTCTCTGGGGCTAGCCATGACAAAAGTCATGAAGTATATTCACGTCTGCAGGTTAAAAGCATATCCACCAAGAACCTGTACTGTATAGCTAGCTTACCAAGGCAAACACAGGTATCAGACTCTGAATGGAAAACTGTATGACGTCAGAGTAAAGAAGGCAATGTAAAGACTCAAACTGCTGTTCAGAAAACGGGAGAGGCCACAGTGAAAGAACCGTGTGTTTGTTGACAGTCTGATCTGGGTCATCGGCTTCCTTTCTGCTAAGGTCATTTTTATGAGCTTAAGACTAGCTATTTATTCTCTCCGACAAGGAGAGTATGTTTTCACCTGTTTGTTTGTTTGTTTGTCTGTTAGCAGGAATACTCAAAAACTAAAGGAGAAATTTAGACCAAATTTAGTTGGTAGACAGCCCATGTCCCAGGGCACAATCGATCAACTTTTGGGACCAATCTGGATCGAATTAAAGATTCTGCATCCGGAAAACTCTTTTTACGAAAACCTAATGAGAAACCCTAACCCATTATGAAGAATGGTTTGGGCATTATGTTGCCCTTCCCGGAGAGGTGTGCTCCATTGAGTACCTCTTTGGTTTTCGAATAATATAATACAGCTTTACATGATATTTGAATTTTGCTACTACTGACATAGCTTCCATAAATACTCACAAGTATATTGTGCAAGACGAAACTGAAGTGTCACAAACAGGATAAGGTGCCAGTAAACCTCTATATTTTTAACGTGAATAAGGATCTCATACATCCATCACTCCCACTCTATTTCCACCTGTGTTTTTATATCAGATCTAGTAATATTTTTCTTTCTTTTCACCCCTCTCACTTCTCACACATGACCTACATCAGTCTCCTCACTTACCCATCACCAGTCCCCTCAGTCAACCATTACCAATCCCCCCAGTCACCCATCATAAATCCCCTCAGTCACCAGTCATCAGTCCCCTCATTCACTCCTCATCTGTACCTTCTTTCACTGTACCACAAGTCGAGCAGGGCGGTACTCCCAAGGTGGATGGAAAGCTGCTGACAGGAAGAGCTAGAGCTCCAATTTCATCAGCCATAAGGACTAGCTTCTGACCATTCCCCTCTGTTGAACTTTTTCAGTGTTTCAGTAACACAGAGAGTAGGCCAGCATGCTCTCCAATACAAGTTCCTCCACCTGTCAACACCAAACTACATGCACAATACACACTACACTTCCTATTTAAAATAAATGGCATCTCATTATAAAGACTCGGAGTCCAGGAGGGGGAGGGGGCATCAAAGCCTACACCATCCGCCCCTCTCCTGGCGACGACCAAGCAAGATGCCTGGAACCACTTCCTGAGTCACTTTTTAATTTCTGCAACATTTGCTGCCTTTTTTTTAACTTTCTCTCTCTTGAACACCATCTCTGCTTCTTTAAACCTCACTTTCTCTTCCTGATTGAGACCCAACTCTCTGAAGCAACTGATAGCAAACCCTTTTCTGTATCCTATTTTCTTTACACTCATTTCAAAGCCAAAGCAACATATCTTGCTCTCGTGTTCCTGAACTTGAGTGTTTTGAATTCTCTTCTCTCTGGCTTCGGCTTTCCCATCATTCTCTGATTAAATATATCTGTGCTGTTTACTTATCCTTTAATTCTACTGACTGTGAACAATTCTTCACTATGTACAGCTTAGATAGAAAACATCCTATCGATTTTTCCTTTTCTCTGAAATCTCCACTCTAGGAGATTTCAATGTTCACAACCAGCTTTGGATGTCCTCTTCTTTCAGTGATCCACCTGGTTAACAAGCCTACATCTTTTCTATCTTTAACAACCTAGAGCTCTTGTACAACACCCTATCCATATCCCTGACCACCTTGGAGAGAGTTCCACCATACTTGATCTCTTCCTTACAACTAGTCCGTCTGCTTATGCCATTAATCTTTTCTCTCCACTGGGCTCCTCCAGTCACAACCTTATCACCTTAACCTGCCCGATCATTACAGTAAGGCCTGTTGACCCTCCCAACAAGTGGCAACTGTGGCTCTTTGAGCTGCCGATTGGGAGGCCCCCAGGCAGTACTTCTTTGATTTTCCTTGGAATGATTATTGCTTCTATGACCAAAAGCCTTCAGAGTGCACCTAGCACATTACAGAGGTTATTCTCTTGGGCATGGAAGCATACATTTTTTTTTTCTCATATCCTATGACTAATAACAGAAAAAGAACTTGGGTTAATCATGCATTTTATAGTGGCGTCCAAAACCAGAGGGCCTACAAAATGTACCAGAGCCAACCCACCCCTGAATCTCATCTCTTTTATGTTTCTGCCTAGAATCATGCTAAGTCTGTTCTTCGCACTGCTGTGAACAATTTCATTCATACTAAATGCTCTGAACTCTCCAACTTAAACTCATCCCACTCCCTCTGGCACCTTGCCAAAGTCTTTCTAACAACTTTACCTCATCATCCTTCACTCCTGTTTTCCACTCTGATGACTCCATAGTTATTTCTTCTACTGATAAAGCAGAAATCGTCGCACAGACTTTCTCCGTCAATTCCACTTTAGACAATTCCGGTCCTGTTCCTCCATCATTTCTTCCCTCTGAACATCAATTGAAGTTTCTTCAATGGATGTTTTTTTTTTGCCTTCACTGGCCTCAGTACTAACAAGACATATGGGCCTGAAGAAGTCCGTCCTGTTGTTTTCAAGAACTGTGCTTCTGTGCTTACACGCTGCCTAGGTAAGTTCTTTTGTCTTTGTCTTTCAACTTGTAATTATCCTACTTGCTGGAACTTTGCTCTCATCCAGCCTGTCCCAAAGAAGCATGGCCATTACAATCCCTTTAACTACCGCCCAATAGCTTTAACATCCTATTTTTCAAAAGTTTTCAACAAAAAAATTTTAAAGCATTTTTCCTATCACAACCTTCTTTCTGTTCATCACTATAGACGCTCCACTGACGATCTTCTCACCTACCTTTCAGACTCCTGGTCATCCTCCTTTGGGAATTTTGGCGAAAGTTTTGCCATTTCACTTGACATCTCAATGGCTTTCCATCGAGTCTGGCGCAAATCTTTAGTTCCCACACTGCCTTCTTACTGTTTCTATCCTTCTGTCTGTGTCATCATCTCTAGCTTCCTTCCTGGTCATTCTATGGCAGCTGTGTTAGACGGCCACCATTCTTCTATTAGAGCTATAAATAGTGGTGTTCCTCAGGGCTCTGTCCTATCACCAGCTCTCTTCCTTTACTTTATCAGTGACCTTCTGAGCTGTATATCTAACCCTATCCACTCATAGGCTGATGACTATACCATGTACCTTTCCATTCACTTCCAGGAGAGTCCGTCATAGCAGTTACTTCAACAAACAAGGGATTAGGTTATGGCACACCTAAATTCTGACTTGGCTCATGTCTCTGCTTGGGGTAAAAGTAATCTTGTTGTTTTTAGTGCATCAAATACTCAGTCCTTATCTCTATCAACCCGACAATCTCTTCCACAGGAGTAACTTCTAGTTTGTTACAATATCAAACTCAATCCTGCATCATCTTTAAACATACTTGGGTTTTCATTCTCTCAGGGTTTATCTTGGAAAGATCATATTACCTGTCTTGTAAAATCTTCTTCCAATAGATTATGTGTGCTAAGCCGGCTCTGTGCCTTCTTTACCCCTGCACAGTTGCTGACTTTATATGCAGGTTCTATTCGCCCTTGTGTAGAGTACAACACCCATGAGTGGGGAGGCTCCTCAAATACAGCTCTTTTCAACAAGGTGGAGTCAAAGACTTTTCGTCTTATTAACTCTCCTCCTCTTACTGGCTCCCTTATCTCTTTTCTATCAGTACTTTAGTGGTCACTGCTACTCTGAATAGTCTGTTTGTATCGCTCCAACACTATGGCAGTCGCATAGCACCCGTCTAGCTACAAACTCTCATCCCATTTTGGTCCAGCTCTCTAACGCAAGAGTTATCCATTACTCCCAGTTCTTCGTGTATTCAACAGGTTATCTCTGGACTGTCTCTATTTGTCTGTATTTCCTGATGCCTATGATCTCCAGTATTTCAAAAGCAGTGTGTCCAGGCATCTCGAAATGAATGAATCTTGAATTTGGCTCTGTTATTTTATTTTATTTTATTTTTTTCTTGGAGGGAACAGTTTGTGGGCTCCTGGCCTCTGGTTCCACCTTCCTTGCTTAATAAACTAGAAACCATTTCACGATAGGATCTCACCATCCACATAGCTGAAAGTTTTTCCTCGGCACATAATTTTGCACCTCCATTTCTGATTTGACGCAAATTCTGGATGTAAAACACACATAAACAAACCCAGCCAGCCAACCTCACAACTGAAAACATTACCACTCTGCTCGCTTCGTCACGCAGATGGTAAGCGAGCAGAGTGGGAATGTTTTCTGTTGTGAGATTGGCTGGATGGCTGTTTGTTTATTGCGTAAACAAGATATCACATGAATGGCTTGAGCTATCAACATGAAATATTTAGGGTATCAAGATATGACCAAAATCTTGGACGATTTCGAAAATGGTCACTCGGGGTTAAGGTCAAGGTGACCAAACGTCAACTAGTTGACGTTTGGCAGCCATTTTTGTGACCTTGACCTTCACCCCGAATTAACATTTTTGAACTTGTCCAAGATTTTGGTCATATCTTGATACCCTGAAAGTTTTATGTTAACAGCTCAAACCTTTCAGGAGATATCTTGTTTACCCACACACAAAGCCAGCCAGCCAACCTCATAACTGAAAACATTACCACTCCACTCGCTTCGCAACGTTGGTGATAAAAATATTGTACCTTAACTCATTTCTCTCCTTTTTCCACTCTCATCCCACTCCTGTCCCATCATTCACCCTCTCCCATCTCACTTTCCAGTCTCCTCTTCATTCATTCACCCTTCTGTTCCCTTACTCACCTCTCACCTGTCTTTTCATTCACACCTTCTCGTGTCCCTTGACTTACCCCTCTCCTGTCCCCACACTCACCCCTCTCCTGTCCCCACACTCACCCCTCTCCTGTCCCCACACTCACCCCTCTCCTGTCCCCACACTCACCCCTCTCCTGTATCCTCACTCACCTCTTTCCTGTCCCCTCATTTACCTCTCTCCTATGCACCTCATTCTGTCCCTTCACTCGCACCTCTCCTGTCCCTTCACTCTCCCCTCTCCTGAACGTTACTCACCTTTCTTCTGTCTCCTCATTCACACCCCTCCTGTCCCCTCATTCACACCCCTCCTGTCCCCTCACGTACACCCCTCCCGTCCCCTCATTCACACCCCAACTATAGCGCCACCTTATCCAACATTGACCCTCTCTTTAAGACGCTTTGTGATCCACTTAATTACAAAATTTCCATTTCCAACAACTTTGTCCTAAACCATTTTACGCTCTGTCTGTCTGTCTGTCTGTCTGTCTGTCTGTCTCTCTCTCTCTCTCTCTCTCTCTCTCTCTCTCTCTCTCTCTCATACGAAGTCAGGAATAAAAGAACAAACACAAGTATGTAACAGTGTGGGGAAAAAATAAAACTTACAAGAAAGTTACTCTTGAAAGCCTATTTCAAATTCGTTGCCTAAATTACGGAGACTTCCTTCTCACTAGTGATCCCCCAAACGGTCTTGTAATGTCTTCCTCGACTGACTACTATTTTTATATACCTATATCGAATTATTTACCTGTTATTTGACGCTGTATTAAGTTTGATGTGCTCTCGACTAAAAGATCTGAAGGCTTTTCTGTCCCTGCACAGTAACGAGTCATGTTTCCTCCATGCACCACCCTCCTACCTCGCCCTTGCGCCTTAGCTTTCCACCTCGTTTTTGGCTTCTTTTTTCCTTTTCCACGTATGCTAAATGAAGTACAAATATAACGAAATCCAACTGCTTATCACATCAGTTACCAGAATGCTGTAATATAGTTACTTAACATATCTGAAATATAATGAAAGACCGCATACTTCTGGAAGACTGAGTATAAAAATCAGGTCCCTCCTCCGCCACTGCCACGTCACTTATTGGTCCCTTACACACACACACACACACACACACACACACACACACACACACTTAGAAGGAAAATTAGTGAAATGGCAAGTACAGTTGTCAACCATGAGAGAATTATGGAGGAGTTCAGAAATGATACAGAGACAATTAGGCAAGTAAGCAGTCTGACAGACCAAAGCAGTGATACTGAAGAGAAGATAACCCAGGTGAATGAAATGATGCAATGTTACAAAGATAATGTGGAAAGATTTAGAAACATGAGTCGAAGAAAAAAGCATTAGAAAGGATGTGAAAGAAATATTTAAAAACAACCCCAAATTAGTCAAAGATTCAGCAGATACCAACAGATCTATAGTAATCACTGGTATAGATGAAGAAGAATTAAAAAAGACTAAATTTCTCCATAAAAAAAAACTGATGGCAAATACAATGAGCATATTGAACGAAGTATCAGAGGAAATATGTGATAAAGACACAGTGGAACACAAAAGGCTAGGAAAATATGAGAGAAATACGTCAAGGCCCCTAAAAGTAACCTTCTAGAGTGTGAACACTGTGGAGGAAATACCAAAAAATGCAACCAAACTCATGAAAAAAGAGGAATTTAAGAAAGTATGGATAAAAAGATGCGTAACTCGAGAGGAATTGGGAATATTAAAGGAGAAGAGGGAGGAAAAAAAAAAAAAAGAGAATGACGGAAGATCAGAGGAAGAGAAGAGCAAATTTTTTAACGAAGTAATTCGAAGGAGGAAGGTAGTGACTCAAGTTATGGCAAGTAATTATAAGATTAAGCAGATGTACTCAAGTGTGGAATGGTGTCTAAATTATTAGAGATGGAAGACTACACCAAAGTAAAGGAACCACATATTATTTGCCTAACTGAAACAAAATTGACCCAAAGACATCAAATGATACGCTGAACTTAGAGGATTACAATATATGGAGAAGAGAAAGAAATTTAAGAAAAGAATGAGGAATTATAACCTTAACACAGAAAAATCTACAAGTCAAAGAAATAAAAATAGATATACCCTCACAAGCAGAACTGACTGCATTGGAGTTTAACACATCTGAAGGGAAGTTGATTATGGGAAATTTTTACATACCACCCAAAGGAAGCACATGGGAAAGAGGTAAATATGAAGACCTGGCAGAAAGTAAAATTCAGAGTTTAAGAAAATTACTACATAGAATGGAAGAGAAATCTTAAAGAATTATATTGACTGGATAGTTCAATACAAATAAAAATTGGAATACTCTAGATGTTAAGAAGCTATGAGAGTTGTTGGGATCAAATGCTCATGGATCTTGTGCAGGAGTTTTTCCTAGCACAGCGTGTAAAGGAAAACACCAAAACATGAGGACTTGATGATCCAGCAGAACTAGATCTTATATTTACTAGGCAAGAAAATGATGCTGACAATATAATGTATGACCCTCCATTTGCCAAAAGCGATCATGCAGTATTAAACTGCAACTACAGCTTTGCATATGACATGGTTATCAGTAATGATAGTTACAAAGAGTCTAAAATACAAAAAGGGCTACTATCATGACCTGAAGAAGCACTTCTTAGAAATAGACTGGGAAAAGGAGCTTAGAGGACAAGTTTCATATAGTATGTATAGAAAATTCTGTGATTTTTATGAAGTAGGAGTCCAAAATTACATCCATCAGCACAAAGATACAGAACTGAAAATAATGAAATGGTTTAATACAGAATGTAAACAATCAAAAGAAAATAGAGACTTGCTGTGAAATACATACAGAAGAAACAATAGTGAGAGGGCATATAACAAATATAAACAGACAAGAAATGATCATACAACTAGGAAGGAGACAGAGACAGTTTGAGGAAGAAATTATAAATAAAAAAGTAATCAACCTAAGCTATTTTACAGCTACATCCAAAGCAAAACCAAAGTTAAAGATAAAATACAGTCCATTATGGACGAGGGGATCATCTATACACAAGAGAGAGATATTTGTGAAGCATTATATAAAAACTTCCAATTCGTTTTTACTAAAGAAATAATTTTGAAAGTGATGATATGGAATATGCATGCCCACACGTATTACCAGATATACAAATATCAGAAAAAGAAGTACAGGAAGAGTTAAGTAGATTAGACAAACGAAGAGCATCTGTTCCTGACGAAATTTTAGGTTGGGTGCTACATGAATATACAGAATAGTTGAGCAGACCATTGTATCTAATATTCATGAAATCCTTAGGTAAAGGTAAACTACCTGATAATTGGGAGAAAACAAACATTACTCCCCTATTCAAGAAAGGGAATAGACAGAATCCACTCAAATACCGACTAGTATCACTAACCAGTGTTTGTAGATGCTAGAAAAGCTGATAAGAAAAGTTTGGGTAAATCATCTGGAAGAACACAGTATGATAACAGAAAGGCAGTTCAGTTTTAGAAAAGGAAAATCATGTGTTACTAATCACTTAAGCTACCATGACAGTGTTACAGAAACATTACAGAAAAGAGAAGGATGGGTGGACAGTATCTACTTAGATTTTAAGAATGCATTAGACAGAGTACCGCACCAAAGATTTTTATCAAGGAGATATCCAACACAACCTGTACTGTTGGATGCAGGAATTTCTCAGAGAAAAAAAAAGGAACTGAGAACAGTACTAAGGGGAAATTACTCATCATGGAGGGAAGTGATTACTGGAGTTCCACAGAGCTCAGTGCTAGCACCAGTTATGTTTTTAGTACATATGAATGACAAAGACAGTAACACTGGAAATGGAAATTATCAAAATAAGTTTGCAGATGATGCAAAAGTACAAACGAAAATCATAACACAGATTCTTGCAAAGAGCTACAAGAAGAACTAAATAAGCTTCATGAATTTAGCAATAAATGGGATATGGAATTTAATGTGGACAAGTGTCATGTAACTGAGTGTGGTAAAAGTGAGAAAAGACCAGATTGGGATTATAAGTTAGGGAGTTCAACCCTACACATTTCAGAAAGGGAGAAGGACCTAGGAGCGATTATTATCGATATCAGACTATCTCCGGCTCACCACATCAGCGAAAAGTTACGTAACATGTACAGTATACACTGCTTTCTAATATGAGAATGGCATTCACCTATATAAATGAAGACATACTGAGAAAGATAATAACATCATTCATCAGACCATCCCTGAAGTATGTGCATCAGTATTCTGGAATCCCCATTTCATTAAACACATAGATAAGATTGAAAAAGTACAAAGGGCAGCTACAAGATGGGTACCAAGCTTAAGGGATCTAAGCTACAAAGAAAGACTAGAAAAGTTAAATCTACCAACACTACAAGAGAGAAGCAAAAGAGGAGACACAATTATGGTATATAAATGCATCTCAGGGAAAGAAAAAATAGAAATAAATGAATATTTGACCCCTGTGGAAGCATCAGGAAGAGGACACTGCAGAAAACTACATAAAAATGGAGGTGATAAAGACGTAAGGAAATTCGATTTCCAAAATAGAGGAATTGAGCAGTGGAATGCACTGCCGAAAGAAAGTGTGTGCCAAAACTATTCATAAATTTATGGATATGTATGATAAATATGGTTTAATACACGGGACAGTATGAGCCTGACTCATTCCTCTAAAGATAGAATTAGATAAGAAGACACACACACACACACACACACACACACACACAGGGAATCATCAGATGCAGACGTTCGACATCGGTGCTCCGTACCAAACCAACACGGCCAGTGCCATTACCTAAATTAGTATCTTTGTATGAGTTAAGCTCTGTACCAGGTTAGACTAAATGATTTTTCATTATTAAAAGGAAAAAAATAATAAGTTTAAACAAGACTTGTTCAAACAGAAAAGAGAACCACGAGGGAAAAAAAAATGCGCTGAGTTAGCTGGGTTTGTTTAGACTACAGCAACGCGGGGAAAGTGTACATGCTCTGTAAGTACATACTCTGTTCTTTAAGCATTGCAAAATGGATACATACTTTAGTAAAACAAATTTGGAAAAGAAAAAGGATAAAGGTAAAGAGCAAAATGACGATTTCTACCAAGAACTGGCTGAAGTGGAGACTCACAATAGACTGGTTGAACGTGTACCATCCATCCATCCATTGCCAGACGCCATGTATCCCAAACGGGGTGGCCGAGGGCTTAGAGTTAATTGTTTTACAGGGAGGGGCACTAATCCTCCACCAACCCCACTGGACACGTAGGGAGTACACAAACTAGAAATGGCTTTCAAAAATGAAATTGATGAAATAAAGAAGCAAATGCACTTGCAAAAGAAAGAGATAGAAAAACTAGGAAGGGAGGCCAATAAGAAAGACACAACCATCAGTGAACTAACAGTGGAATTGAGTATGCTTAGGAAGAAAGTGAATGAAATGGCAAGTACAGTAGTCAATCACGAGAGTGTTATGGAAGAGTTAAAAAATGACACAGAGACAATTAGGCAAGCAAGTAGTCTTATGGACCAGAGCAGTGATATTGAGGAGAAGATAACACAAGTGAATGAAGCTGTGCAAAGCTACAAAAATGATGTAGAAACCACGTATGATGAAATGGTGAAAGTAAAAAAAGACTTAGAAACAAGGGTGGAGGAAAAAAGCATTAAAAAGGAAGTGAAAAGAATAATCCAAAACAATCCAAAGTTAGTCAGGGATTCAGTAGAGATAAACAAATTAATAGTAATCACTGGTATAGAAGAGGAAGAAGTAAAAAACAAGATCACAAGAGACAAAAAGGAGATGGCAAATGTAATGAGCCTACTGAAAGAAGTATCAGAGGAAATCTGTAGTAAAGACACAGAGGAACACAAAAGGTTAGAGAAATACGAGAAAAGCAAGACAAGACCTCTAAAGGTGACTTTCCAGAGTGTAAACACTGTGGAAGAGATACTAAAAAATGCAAAGAATCTTATGGAAAACGAGGAGTTCAAAAATGTATGGATAAAAAGATGCCTAACACAAGAGGAACTGGAATTACTGAAAGAGAAAAGGGAGGAAGCAAAAACAAAAAATGAGGGAAGATCAGAAGAGGAGAAGAAGAAATTTTTTTACAAAGTAATAGGATTGCAGGTACGAAAGTGGTACACAAACAGGATGGAAGAAAAAGGAGGAAGGTAGTAGAACCATGTCATGACAAGTATATAAACAAAATGATAAAGTTGATGTACTCAAATGTGGATGGAATGGTATCAAAATTACTAGAGATGAATGATTATGTCAGAGAAACTGAACCACAAATTATATGCCTAACTGAAACAAAATTAACACCAAGGATATCCAATGACATGCTAAACTTAGAGGAATACAATATATGGAGAAGAGACAGAAATTTAAAAAAAGGAGGAGGAATTATAATGTTAACTAAGAAAATTCGAAGTCAAGGAAATAAACCTAGATATACCATCACAAGTAGAACTGATTGCAGTAGAGATCAACACATCTGAAGGTAAAGTAATTGTAGCCAATTTGTGCATGCCACCCAGATCAAACACATGGGAAAGAGACGAATATGAGGACCTGGCAGAGAGTACGATTCAAAGTATAAGATCATTACTACATAAAATGGGAGAGAAATCGGAAAGAATTATACTAACTGCGGATTTCAATACAAATATAAATTGGAATACTCTAGATATAATTAGCCAAGAAAGCTGTTGGGACCAAAAGCTCCTGGATCTCGTACAAGAGTTTTTCCTAACGCAACATGTGAGGGAAACCACCAGAAAAAGAGGACTTGATGTACCTTCAGTGCTAGATCTAATATTTACTAGGCAAGAAAATGATATTGACAGTTTAATATATCACCCTCCACTCGGCAAAAGCGATCATGCAGTACTAGATTATAATTTCAGGATAGCATATGACATAGTAAACAGCAATGACAGTTACAAAAAGAGCCTAAACTATAAAAAGGGAAATTATCAAGACCTAAAGAAGTATTTCTTAGAAGTTGATTGGGAAAATGAGCTTAGAGGACAAGATTTAAATGCTGTATATAAAAAATTCTGTGAATTTTATGAAATAGGAGTCCAGAAGTACATCCCACAGCACCAAGAAGCAGATAAGAAAATACAGAAATGGTTCAATACAGAATGTAAAAAATCTAAAGAAAGAAGAGATTTGTTGTGGAATAGATACAGAAGACACAATAGTGAAAGGGCGTATAATAATTACAAACAGGCAAGAAACGACTATACAAGAATAAAGAGGGAAGCCCAAAAACAGTTTGAGGAGGATATAATAAATAAAAGTAGTGATCAACCACAGCTGTTTTACAGCTATATCAGAAGCAAAACCAAAGTAAAAGATATAATACAATCCATTACGGACGGGGGAATCACTTATACTCAAGAGAAAGATATTTGTGAAGCACTAAATAAGAATTTCCAATTAGTTTTTACAGAAAAAAAAAAATTTGAGAGGGACTATGTGGAACACGCATGTCCACACATACTACCAGATATACAAATAGCAGAAAAAGTAATACAGGAGGAGTTAAGTAGATTAGACAGAGGAAAAGCAAGTGGTCCTGATGAAATTTCATGTTGGGTACTACGAGAATGTGCAAAGGAGTTAAGTAAACCATTATTTTTAATTTTCAAGAAATCCTTGAGTCAAGGTAAACTACCTGATATTTGGAAAAAAGCAAATATTGTCCCCCTATTCAAGAAAGGAAATAGTCAAAATCCACTCAACTACCGACCAGTATCACTGACCAGTGTTGTAAGCAAGGTATTAGAAAAGCTTATAAGAAAAGCTTGGGTAAATCATCTAGAAGAACACAGTATGATAACAGAAAGACAGTTTGGTTTCAGAAAAGGAAAATCATGTGTTACTAATCTGTTGAGCTACTATGACAGAGTAACAAACACAATACAGGAAAGGGAAGGATGGATGGACAGTATCTATTTTGATTTCAAGAAAGCTTTTGACACAGTACCACACCAAAGACTTTTATGGAAACTGTACCATCAAGGAGGAATTCGAGGCAAACTGTTTTGTTGGATGGAAGACTTTCTCATAAAAAGAGAAATGAGGACAGTACTAAGAGGAAACTACTCATCATGGAAAGAAGTGACCAGTGGAGTACCACAGGGTTCAGTGCTGGCACCAATCATGTTTTTAGTGTATATAAATGATATAAACAGTAACACTGGAAATGAGAGCTATCTGAATATGTTTCCAGATGATGCAAATATACAAAGGAGAATTACAAGCACAGACTCTTGTAGGGAGCTACAAGAAAAATTAAATAAACTTCATGAATGGAGTAGTACATGGCAAATGGAATTCAATGTGAACAAGTGTCATGTAATCAAGTTTGGTAAAAGTGGAAAAAGACCTGATTGGGAATATAAGTTAGGAAATAAAACTCTATACACATCAGAAAGAGAGAAAGACCTAGGTGTGATTATCAATAACAGACTATCTCCGGCTGACCACATCAGCGAGAAGGTAAGGAACATGTATACACTGCTTGCAAATATGAGAATAGCATTCACATACATAAATGAAGACATGCTAAGAAGGATAATAACATCATTCATTAGACCAACCCTGGAATATGCATCAGTAGTCTGGAGTCCTCATCTCAAAAAGCATATAGACAAGATTGAAAAAGTTCAAAGGGCCGCTACAAGATGGATACCAAGCTTAAGGGACCTAAGCTACGAAGAAAGACTAAATAAACTGAATCTACCAACACTACAGGAGAGAAGAAAAAGAGGTGACATGATAATGCTATATAAGTGCATATCAGGGAAGGAGAAAATAGACATAAATGATTACTTAACATATGGAGAAGCATCAGCAAGAGGACACTGCAAAAAACTGCATAAGAAGAGAGGTGATAAAGACGTAAGGAAATTCAGTTTCCCAAACAGAGCAATTGATCAATGGAATGCACTACTGAATGAAATAGTGTGTACCAAAACAATTCACAGATTTAAGGATATGTACGATAAATATGGTTTAAGACACGGGACAGTACGAGCTTGACTCATTCCTGTAAAGATACAATTAGGTAAGAATAATTAGGTAATTAGGTAAGAACACACACACACACACACACACACACACACACACACACACACACACACACACACACACAGACGAGGTTGTTTCTCCATTTATTTACCGTATATGATTCATTGGCCTCCAGAAAGAGTCTCACTATATCAATGTCAATGAGATATCTTAGCACACAGTAGCAAACATTGCTAACATTGCAGTTCACGTAGAATGCAATCCACATTTGCATAGGAGGTAAACATACTACACTCGCGGGCTTTATCAACCCAGAAAGATATGCTTGTTCATTGAGTTGTTATTCAGCCTACTTCTGAGTGTTGCAAATGGGATGGAGAGGATTTAAAAGCAATAAGAGAAAGCAAAAGAGTATCATAAAAGCTCGCTATTCCGTGATATGGACGAAACATTCGTTGACTCATCACTCTAGCCATCGAAGTCTTCGTCACATATGTAGTATTTCTCACTCAATTCAAGTGGCATGCCAGACAAAAGCGTGAAAATGTCAGGAAAAAGGGCGTGTAAAGTGAACAAAAGGCGAAATTAAAAAGCAGGTGGGAGAGAGCTGAGGCCTGGCAGTAATGTGAGGGGGAAACGACGGCACTGAGGAATCGAGAAATATGTGACAAAGAATTATCAGGGAGGAAGAGGGTATAGGCTAATGAAAGAGAGAGAGACGGAGATTGAAATTAGCGAAAACCGGAGAGTGAAAGGAAGGGAGAGAGAAAAAGATGAAAAATATCGTTAGGGGTGGATAGGAGAAAAGCAAGGAAAGAAAGAAAGAGTGAGTGGACAATGGAGGGGGGGGGGAGGAAGAAAGAACAGAAAGATGTGGGAGACACAACGAAAGGGGAAAAATAGGGTAAGATGATATAAAGCAATTAAATAAGCGGGAGATTGGTGGTGATAAAGGAAAGTAAACGAAAAAAAAGAGATAGCGAGGATGAATGGGCGACAGTATTATACTGGCAGAGGGATAAGGAGGGTCGACTGCAAGCAAAGCGAGGAAAGAAATGGATTATTCCAGTGGCAGAAAAATAGAGGAAGAAAAAAGGGATGGAGTATAGAACAAGGAGGTGGAAAAAGGCAGCCTAAAACAAGAGAAAAAGAGAGGCAGACGGGTGATGACAAGTATAAAAACGAAAAGTGACGGAAAAAAAGAGAGGAATATAGAAAAGGAAGAGACCAGGGGAAAAGGGGAAAAAGGATAGCCAGAGAGATTACTGGAGGGAGGGGGAGTCGACAGGAAACGAAAGGGGACAATAGAGATGTGCCCGTGAAAGAAGGGGAAGAAAACAAAGAAAAAAGAAAAACGTTAGAAAACAGTAGATGGGGAATGATAGCGTGGGCGTATGGGAGAGAGGGATGGAGGAAGGGAGAGGAAAGAAAAGAACAATGGGGGGTAGGGATGGCAGTGAGGGAATAGGTGAGAGCACGAAAGGAGAACCCGCCAAGTGGAAGTGTGCCATCCTACCCGTTAAAACGTTCAAGCACTGCAGCTCTAAAAAACTCTCTCTCTCTCTCTCTCTCTCTCTCTCTCTCTCTCTCTCTCTCTTGCAAACTTGTGACAGCTGAAAATGGGATGTCGGGATTGAACTTTAGGAAACAGTTTACCATAACTACTTTAAAAATAGAATAACCAACTAGGTCCCTGAAACATAGCAAGGAACGTCGAGACCTCAACTGAAACAGCCTATAACCAACCAAGATCACAGCAGGTTATGAGGCTCAGTTTCGCGCAACAAAACCAATAGTGCCATTTGGTCATGTCCTTAATCAAGTCCAAATATTACAATATAATGATAATTATGTTTTGTTAACATATCGATTCGTTTTCTTTCAAACGCAGACTTACCTGCACTAGTCTTACACGTACCACGCCATTTACTTACTCCACAAAGAAAATCTACAATGTCCTGCACACACCTGCAATTGTCACTGGTATTGAGGAGAGGGACCTCACTGAAGCAAGGGAGTGAGTGCCACTGTTGATAATGGTGCTATAAAGATCCACAGTCCATACCGAGGACAATGCCTTCACCAGCGTGGAAGTCTCTGAACTGTGTGTGTGGTGCACATGAGGCAGTATACTGGGAATAATGCTGACCAAAAAAATATGGACAATGGCATCCGGAACTGAACAGTACACGTTGGCTCAGCCATTGCGGAAGAAACTCAGTTCATCACCATACGCACAACATCAGACTAGAACTAACAGGGGTCAATCCGGGGCAAACTGAAGATCCTTCAGGGCTCTACTGTAAGAGGACAATCATGAAGGATCCTCTTTAGGTCTGACATTAAGATTCTTGCTTATCTGTCAGGAGCTCGATGAAACTTTTAGTAATATTTTAAACAGTTAATGCTATATACGAGTGCAGTGTAACTTTTAATCCCTGAACATAAAATTGTTGATTTAAACAGTACATATATTTCTTCAATAATTATATCCCAATAATACTTTTGTGATTTCACTTATCATTTTGCCTCATTCTTCAGGAAACAAACATCGTAGCAGATGTGGACATTATGTGCTACATGGTAAGCTATAAAACATGTATTAAATACGGACAAAACAATTATGATAAAAGTCATTGTTTGGTTTTGACCAATGTGTCATGTGAGACCGTTGCAAAGATAGTTAGTCGATTTCTTGACCATAGCTGACATTGGCTATTATTTTTTTAATAGACTATCTTTTACCTGCAGTTGCTGTGGTTCGATCAGTAAGTAGTTCACACTTAACGTGGTGGGTCTGTTCGGTGTATGAGTCGAACCGAAAAGGTAGCCGACGTCTACAGTGGGTGCTGGTATAGTCGAGAAGCGCATCTCTGAGGTTGTCATTATCGTGCCCTGGCAACCTACCCGCCAACAGTGCGTCCGATTTTGTGTATAATATGATAGGCGTGTGATTCGTGTATAATATGTTCGTGTATAATAATGTTCGTGTATAATATATTCGTGTATAATAATATGATTCGTGTATAACATAAGAAATCGGACGCTCTGTTGAAAGGCAGATTGCCAGTGTACGACAATGACAACCTCAAATTCGTGCACCGCGACTGCAGGGTACTAAATATGGACTGATACTAATATAAATACTGTACTTGCCACATTTAAGTGTTAGGTAAGGAAATTCTATTGTACCAATGGATGATAAAAATCTCCCCGTCCCCCCCCACACAAAAAAAAAAAAAAAAAAAAAAAAAAAAAAGAAAGAAAGACATGACTCTTGCTTGCATATACATCATGGCTTTTGAAATGTGCGAGAACGCTGTTGGTGTTTACTGATAGATGATGACACCTAACAGCTGCCCAGCCTGAACCAAACAAGAGGAACGTGGCACAGGATCTTTAACTACTCGTTGGATTTGTTCCCATATTCCTTGCTGTTGGAAGGCCGTATGATTTAGTAGCACATATACCGGTAATGAACCGTGAACACATACAGGTTACACTGATATAAGAGAAATGGGCGCTTTTTTTTTTAACACTATTACGATGTATCTGGACTAAGTAATGAGCAGTTATGGTCAGAGATTCTCCACACACACACTCTCTCTCTCTCTCTCTCCAACCGCCTACCTCCCCGCTCCATCTCCTCATCATGGAGGAATATCAACTTACCAGACACCTTAAATCTGTCAAAACCCTTTTGTTTATTGTGTGTGTTTTTAATTCTACATATTTTGAATGTGTATGTGTACTGGGGGGGGGGGGGCGGTGCCTGGTATGTGAGAGTTTGGGTATTAAGGTGCCTACATGCAAGCTTAAGTTTCCGGTCTCCCTACCATCCTTCTTCTGTGTTCTACCTTACTTGCCTACAATATTCCCTGTTTCCTGCATTCTAGCCTTTCAGCTTGCCTACCTCACTGGCAGCCTCACACCTTATGTTCTTTTCCTCCTTCGTACCGTCCTACATACCTTATTGCTACCTACCTGCCTGCCTCCCTAACTTCCTCACGTTCCAGGTTACCTTCCTGCTTTGTGGGCTCCTTCTCTTGGTAAAGGCAGACAGATTCCTTCCCTATTACCTCATCCTAATCCTACCCCGAGCTCAAGCCCCCCTCACCCCGGCCACTTTACTCCCTTCCCTTATCCTCCTTCATTCTCTCCACTCACTCACTTCATCACCCTACCCCATCACCCATCAACTTACTCCTCTTTCTCAGCTCTTTCCAATCTCCCATCATCCTGCTCCTTAGTCATCACTTTCAGGATTACCAGCCTCAGCATACTCAGTCCCGGAGTTATTCCCTTTCTCAAATCGCCCTCACCTCCGTCTCATTGTATTATTCCTCTCCGCTTCCTTTCTCTGTCTCAATTGTGTTCCTCCTCCCCTCACTGTCATTGTGCTTCCCTTCTCCTGCCCTCTCCTTTCTCTCATTGCTTTTTCTCTCCTACTCTCTCATCCTCTGTCCCATTGTATTCCCCTCCTCCTCGCCTTTCCTCCAACTCATTGTCTTCCTCCTCTCCTGTCTCTCTCTCTCTCTCTCAAGGTGTCTTCTCCGCTCCTTACCGTTTTCTTATTGTCAATTTCTCCTATTCTTCTTTCCAGTTTTTCATATATCTTTATCCTCTCTACTTTCCTTTATCTCACTGAATTCTCCCTTTCCCCTCTTCTTCTGTGTTTCATTGGCTTCCTCCCCTTGTTTCCGTTCCCTGTATCATTGTCTTCAACCTCTCCTCTTCTTCATTCTGCTTCTCTTCTCACATTTTCTCATTCAGTATGTTCCTCTACTTCTTTTCTTTATTCTTTCCCTCTGCTTTCCTACTCTTCTCTCCTCCCCTTGACATATTCTCCAATTCACATTTTTTGTTCCTCTCTTATTGTTTTCCTCTTCTCTTCAAATCCACTTCCACTTAAAACTCTTCACCTCTCTTCCCTTCTTTTCTCTGTCAGTCCTACCATCTCCCCTCCTCTCTCTCTCTCTCTCTCTCTCTCTCTCTCTCTCCAATATGTGCTGTACATTCACACTTTATAAGCTGCTCATACTTATATACCCGTAACTCGAGAAGCGATGAAGGATATTATGATTTGATCAACATGTGTGTGTGTGTAATTCACGGGCTCGGTCAGGATCACGTGATGGTTGTGATCGTCAGCTTTTTACCCTCCCGGAAGAGAACTGAGAGTTCATACTGTATAGTCCGATCTTAGGGCAAAGCCTTAACCTTCACACACGAACACACACATCCCCTTGCTCAAGGGGGACAGTACCCTCCCGCTTCATTAGTGAAAATTCTCGTATTCCGAGCAAGGAGCAAACCCCCGTCTTAGCAGATGCTAGGCGAGAGCGTTACCACTGAGCCGGCGAGCGGTGTGTGTGTGTGTGTGTGTGTGTGTGTGTGTGTGTGTGTGTGTGTGTGTGTGTGTGTGTGTGATTATAACAGCCTTAAAGGATTTATTTTATTTTAACTTAACTGGTGGAAAGGTCCGGGATTAGCCAAGAAGTAAGATTTTTTTTTTTTTTTTTTTTTGTGAGAATACAAGTTCAAAGATGCCTACATGCAAGCTTACCTTCTCGGCCTCCCTACCATCATTCTTCTGTGTTCTATGTTACTTGCCTGCATTGCTGGCCTACAATACTCCCTCTCTGTTTCCTGCATTCCAGCCTTTCATCTTCCCTGCCTCACTGGCTGCCTATTACCTTAGGTTCTTTCCTCACTGAGCTAGCTGGAAGTTTTATCGATCAAAATCAACTTGGACAGTATTTATCCCATTTTGACCAAACTTAAGAGAAAGGCTGCGGGTAAGGAAGGAACGAAGTAAGTCAGTTTTGAGAACTGTCAAAGTCTGTGATATAGCCAGTGTCAAAAGTCATGTCATGAAGTATGGTGAAAAAATTTGCTGAAAGGCATAAGTTTTGATGCGTTCTGCTTTGTGCCACACGGACGATTGGCAGCACTGACATGAAATGCCATTAGCGCCAGGTGATGAGCCTGTGGATGAGAGCATGTTTTTGGTATGTAACTAACCGAAACAAATTTATTTAGTGTGTTTCAGACTTCCATTTTTCATTGATATATATGTACCGTTTCTCATCTCACTCTCTCTTTTTTTCATTGTCATATCAGCAACATTGCAGTTCAATTACCTAAAGAACTGTCCTGAAATAAATTTCCCTTCTTTGTTTATTTAGCGTACATTTAAGTTTATACTTATGGACTGTGATTACCAACAGCTGTCAGTATTAGGACTCATACATGTCCAACCTATTCTACATATGAGCATAGAGTTACCGTATAACGATAATCGAATGTTTAGTTAAGAATGGTGGAATTAATCTCTATCTATCTATCTATCTATAGCCCGACGCCCTAATCCCGCAAAGGGTGGCCACAGACAAAGCGCCTCCAAGTCGCTCTGTCACCCACCATTTGACTACCCTCCCCCCAACTCATCCCCCCTCCCTCATATACCTCTCAACTCCATCCCTCCACCTCATCCTCGGTCTACCCCTCCCTCTCCCTCCCTCCACCTCACCTACATACACCCTCTTAGTCAGTCTTTCATTCTCCATTCGCATCACATGTCCAAACCACCTCAATGTATTTCTCCTAATCTTCTCAACCACATTCACATCCACCCGACAACGTTCCTTCACTTCTTCATTCGTCAACCTGTCCCTCCACGTCACTCCACATGCTCCTCTCAAGTAACTCATTTCCACTGCTCTCACTCTTGACTTGTTCCCCTCTTGCAAGGTCCATGCCTCGCTTCCATACATCAGGGTAGGGATCACAATACTATCATGCAGTGACTTCTTAACTTCCATACTCACCTCCCTATTTCTCATCACTGCTTTCAGTGTACCAACAACCTTCCTTCCCTGCTGTACCCTTTCACGCACTTCATCCCCCAAAGTTCCATCCTTACTCATCACACTACCCAAGTACTCGAATGCACTCACATTCTCCACATCCTCACCATCCAACCTCACTGCACGGTCTGTGACTTCATTCCTCTCAAACACCATAACTTTACTTTTGTTTACATTAACTTTCAGCTTCCTCCTCCTACACACTGTCCCAAATTCATTCACCAAACCTTTGCAACTCCCATTCATCTTCACTCAACAATACTGTATCATCAGCAAACAGCAACACCGGAATCTTCCAAATCTCATCCTCATTCATTAGAGCCACCCCCACATCCACTGCCCTACCCTGCACCTCCTTTACAACTCCATCCATGTATATATTAAACAGCCATGGAGACATCACATAACCCTGTTTCAGTCCCACATTGAGATCAAAGAACTCACTCAGCTCACCGTCCATTCGCACCGTAGCCCTAGCTCCCTCGTACATACTCTTCACAGCACTCAACAATTTCCCCTCTACTCCAAATATTCTTAATACCCTCCACGTACCTTGCTTGTCTATTCTGTCATAAGCTTTCTCCAAGTCCATGAAGGCAGCATACACTTTCCTTCCTTTCCCTAGATACTTCTCCACTAAACATCTTAGAACAAATATCTGATCTACACACCCTTTTCCCTTCCTAAATCCCCCTTGTTCTTCTCCAAATAGCTCCTCTGTCATATGCCTAACCCTGTCAATGATTATCCTACCATATATTTTACCAGTCACACTAAGAAGGCAAATACCCCTATGGTTACCACATACTTCTCTCTCCCCTTTTCCTTTGTATAAAGGAACAATTATACCTGATTTCCAGTCCTCTGGAACCCTTCCCTCTTCCCAAGCCAATCAACACAACTTCCATATCCACTCCACAACAATCTCACCCCCATACCTCAGCATTTCACCACACACTCCATCAATTCCTGAGGCCTTTCCCAACTTAATCTTCTTCATCGCTTCCACTACTTCCTCCCTACTGATCTCTTCCTCCCTCCTCTCATCTCTTCTTTTCCCAGCCATTCCTCAATCACTTATACTCGCACTGTTCTCATTCTCTACATTCAACAAATCCTCAAAGTGCTCCTTCCATCTCCTCAATTTCTCTCTCTTCTCCACCAACAATCTATTATTCCTGTCTTTCACTCCCCTACTATTTCCCCTTTCACACTGCCTTACTTTCTTTACCTCCTTCCAAAACAATTTCTTACTCTCCCTCCATTTCACATGCAGATTCCTCACAAACTCTTCATCCACTTTCTTCTTACTCTCCTTCACCAGTCTCTTAACCTCCCTTCTCCTGCTCACATATACCTTTCTCTTCTCTCTCTCCTGTTCTCCCCTACCTCTACTCGCTAACCATTCACTATATGCCTTCTTCTTTTGTTCCACAGCTCGTTTCACCTCATCATTCCACCATGCTGTCCCTTGCACACCCTTGCATCTCCTCCTCACTCCACAAACCGCCTCACACGCTGCGCCTATCTCTTCCGTGAATATCTTACATACGTCTTCCACCCCTTCCATCTGCTCTAGCTCATACCTTCCCAATCTTTCTTCCACTATGCTCTTATACTCTGTCATTTTCTCATTATCTTGCAATTTCTCCACTCTTCTCACGGGAGCTGCTTCCTCCTGTCTTCCCCTTCTTCTCCTCAACCACTTTCTTTGCAGCTCTACCTTGGCCATCACTAGGTGATGGTCCGAGACTTCATTCACCCACCCTCTCCACACTCTTGCATCCAACATTTGTCTTCTCATTCGCTCATCGACACACACGTAGTCTATCATTGCCTTTCGTTCAACAAGTTCACCATCCATCCTCCTCATTACTCTCCATGTATACCGGTGGATCATCTTATGACGAAAGTAGGTGCTGGCTATTGCCAACCCCTTACCAGCACAGATGTCCACCAAAGCACTACCATTCCCATCTACTTCAGCTGGCACACCCCACTGACCAACCACTCCATCCACTCGTACATTCCCACCTCTGCCATTCATGTCTCCAATCAACAGCACTCTCACAGGCTGGAATTCAAACACATAATCCAGAATACCGAAGTATACGCACAACTGTTCGTGTGTTTCAATCAAGGCAATTCGTCTCCTATGGCATAAGCACTGCTTCCTGGTGCTGCCTTTCACTGATGTCATTATTCCTGGCCCTGTAATGGTATGGTAACACGAGAGTGACCTAAACGATGACCGTACTGCTCCCGAATTCGCCTAATCCACCTTCCTTCGGTTCTGCTTACACCGAATGTTTGCATGGTCTGTTTGGTATTCTCTCCCCATAAATAATGATAGATCATGTCTTATCTTATCTCCCTAGTAGTTAGGTGCATGTTGCTTTCCCTTTCCATACTAAGGTATATACTATGTCTGCTCCAATTTTTGTGGTAAGACGTAAGATGTAAGAAGTAACGGCAAGGCGATGATCGCCTGACCGACTATTATTTGTATTTTATCTCTCGAACGCAGCAATTTTCGCGAATCGATGTTAAGGCTTAGGAATTTCGTGGATTCATTCATACCGTCATCCCATCAGCAGAAGATATGAAGCTTGAATAAATTAGGTTACCCAATCCTAGGTAAGTAATAGTGGTAGAACTCTCATAATGTTTAACGTATTATTCTTAATCTTCAAACGAAACCGGGACACGACTTTTGTCTTTAGTCCACAATAACCACTGCTGGCCCAGTCGCTCGATGAAGACCAGGACATTCCTGTGCCACCAGCCCTACCCTGCTGGCAGTGGCAATCTGAGGTTCCACGGCATTTGTTCTTAATATTGCAGTGGCCAGTGTTAAAGGGGATTTTATAAGATGTGATGTCTAATGTACACACAACAAAAAAGCTATCGTTACACCTTCTGCACGATATAAAATGACACACGAATGAAGGTTTTTGATAACAGCCTCCTTCATTGGTATCCCTGCGTGTGTTTGTTGCATATTTATTATAAGCTATATCCATTGCTTCTCCCATGCATATTTCTACCTCGTCCTATTTGGTAACTCACCCACAGTCAGGCTTACCAACCCTAGCGAGACAGCCAGGTTGTTCAGTATGAAACACATCGGACCCCCCTGTAACGATAGTTTTTTTGCTGTGTGTACATGTAGTGTGGTGTAGACAGTGTGAGGTAGATAATTATGAGGGTATGCTTGCCTACTCTCTGTGTTAGCGAAAACACTGAAAAATGTTCAGTAAAGGTAGATGGTCAGGATATGTCACCAGCTTGTCATGGCGTCTACTAACGCGCTTGTTTTACAGTATTTTATACATTACTCAACTTTTCTTATACGTAAGCTATGAGATGCTAAATAATCATTCTGGTATATACGGCGATTGTGTAGATATATACTGTATTCTAATAAGATACTATTTTTGTACTGTCTTTTCCTAATTAACGTAAACAAGGATTATTTAAGAATAATGTACTATTGGGAGATTACTCTGCTACTTGCAGACTTATTAAGCACAAGAAAAGTTTGTTAATGATACGTATTTCTTTGATCGGAAGTTCACTTAAATCACACGGCGGTGTACTTCACACACACACACACACACACACACACACACACGAGCACGCAGAGAGAGAGAGAGAGAGACTGTTTCAAGAGTGAGCACTTGCAATGCAACATCCACTCCCTGCAGGTACTTGAAAGTGGAGATAGATAGATAGATAGATAGATAGATAGATAGATAGAGAGAGAGAGAGAGAGAGAGAGAGAGAGATACAGACAGACAGACAGACAGACAGAGACTGTTTCAAGATCGAGCACTTGCAATGCAACATCCACTCCCTACAGGTGCTTTACGGAGAGAGAGAGAGAGAGAGAGAGAGAGAGAGAGAGAGAGAGAGAGAGAGAAAGAGAGAGAGAGAAAACTGTTTCAAGATTGAGCACTTGCAATGCAAAATCCACTCCCTACAGGTGCTTTACAGGTTGAACATTTGCCTTTGTTCTGTGTCGTGGGCCTTCAGCCAATTGTTCTAAAATAAAAAAGACTTCAACTTTGTCAAATTCTCAACCCTTTTACTAAACTTGGTGCAATCGGTTCAAAACTGTGAGTCGATCTTGTCCTATGATCTTGGTATTTGATGTATTGTTCTAAAATCTCGAACTTCTCCATCTCTGGCTGACCCTTAGTATTTCCATCAGTTTGGTCCAAATCATGGTAAAATTTATTGAGGCACAGAGTTCTACATTTGACGCTGTCCTGTAAACTTGAGCTTTTAATGGTAGAGCTGAAAATCGAACTCTTTAATTATTGCATCAGTCTCAACCCTACTGCTTTAGGTAACTATTTAAGTTGACCTTGTTCTGTGACCTTGACCTAAAGTTTCTTGTTCTAATTGAAAAGTCAACGCTTTCACTGACCCTCAACACTTCCACAAAGTTTTGTAAAATAAAATCATAACTATTTCAGTTACCTTGATTACATACTGACACAAATACCGCTAAAATTTTGTTTTTACCCTTTCAATATACCTTTGACTGTTTTAAAAATAGAATCCTTTCAAAGATGCCTTTCCATCAATCCTTCCACCAAGTTTGTTCTAAATTGGATCAAAACTGTTCACACTACAGTAGCTTTATCCTATGAGTCTGACCATTGAACTACTACTCTTAAGAAACAAGCGGAGATAAAAACCACAATTACATTCGACATCCTACATGGCCAATGTGAATGGAAGGCAGAAAGGGAAGTAGAGGAGGAGGACAGCGAGATTACTTCTCGTAGGAATCCTGGTAGCAAGAAATGTAAGAAAAATGTTTTCATTGTTGGAGACTCGCAGGTAAGATATCTAAATAGAGTAGTTTTTACTCCTCTCGCTAAACATGCGTGTCTTCAGGGGTCCAGATTGGGTAATGTGTTAAGCAAAATTATAAATATCGTGAAGGATAGTGGAGACAAACCCACTGTCTGCCTAAGTGTAGGGGGCAATGATATTGGTAAGCTAGGAATGGGGTACTGTGGCAACAATACGAGGATAAGTTGGAGAGGGTTAGGGAGTGAGGATGGACCCTAGTAGTACCGGTACTCGGTGTTTTACCTACGAGGTGGACTGGGAGGGAATGGTTGAGCAGAGCAATAGGTTTTAACTGTTACCTTAAAAGATACTGCAACGTTAGTGCAATAGCTTTCAAAGACAGCTGGAACCAGTTTTATGGATGGAGTGCCATGTATAGTTGGGATGGGACTCATCTTAGTAGGCAGGGAGTTACTGTTTTAGCTAGAATGATATATATGGAGCTAGAGAGTTTTTTTTTTTTTTTTTTTTCGAGGTTTAGAGTTAGATGTAAAGAAAGTTGTAACAACTCCACTCAGAAATCATTATCATCAGGTTCGGAGAGATGCATCAAGACTTGGAAAAATAAGATGGACAGTTTAACCAGTAGTGTTGACACATCCACTCAGGGACCTCAAAATGAGCAGGCGATGACAGAGAACGGAACGAACGATGATAAAAAAAACTGGCATGTTAGTAGAATAAAGAGTTTCCAAGATATTTAAAAAAAACGTAAAAGTATAACCCAAAGTAGAGGTATAACTACTGGTGATAATCTGAAAGTGTACTACTCACACAACAGTTTACTTTAAAAAATGATGAACTGAGGTCTTCAATGTGTGCATAGAAAACAGACATGACCGTTATTAGTGAAACTTGAATGAATACAGACACTCGAGATTTTCTATCAGAATATCAGATAAAGGGCTATAATATTTTTGTGTCAAACCGTCTGGGAAGAAAAGGGGGCGAGTAGCTACAGTATATATGTAAAGGATTCATTTAACTGTTACAATAAAGCGGACATTAAAGTAAATAGGGACACAGAGTTGGTCTGGGTTGAAATTAGTAAGAACAGAGAGACAATAGTCTTAGAAGCTATTTACAGATCTCCAAAATTAAGTTGAACAGTTGTGGGAAGAAATTTGGAAAGTGCCACAGCCTAGCTTAGTAATAATTGTGGGGGATCTTAACCTGCCAAGGATAGATTGGCGAAATCAGACAGGAGATGTAGAGACAGAGGAATTTCTTGAGGTAGTACTGGATAATTTCGGTTATCAGTATATCAGGGAGTTCACGAGAGGTAATGATATAGTATGCTAGACTTGGTTTTATCCAGTAACAAAAACGTCATTAGTGTTATAAAAGTTGGTGGATGACTTGGTAATTGCGATAATGAAGAAATTAAGTTCATAATTTATTTGGGATGTCTATTCTACCGAAAACCTCTCGACCGTTCCTAATTTTCGTCTAGGAGATTCTGATGGATTAAAAGCATATATTAGAACAGTATTCCATGGGGAGATTAGTTACTTTAGGGAGAGTCAGGTCAGTAGGGAACCCCAGGTCATAAGTGAGGGGCAGGAAATGGGAGGGAATGTGTGCCAGGTCACTGGGGAAGCTCAGATCATACGTGAGGGACAGGATATAAGTGGGAGTGTTGTTCAGGTGACGGATTAAAACTCAGGTCCGGTACCAAGCAGCCGTTCGGCCAGTAAGAATTATGAGAGCTTTTAAATATAATACACAGATCCCAAGATAGACATATCCCTTCAAAACCGTTTAGAACGAATAATTCAGAACCACGATGGTTACACAACAGATTACTGTAAAATCTCTCCTGGGCCAAAGGAAAGGAATATGCAGGAAAAATAAAAAGTGGAAAAGAACACATATGTAATCGATATTCGATTTTGATTAGAAAAGTAAAGAGGGAGATACGGAAAACAGTGTGAGCTTATGAAATTAAGGTTGCTAATAAACCGAAAGAAAACCGCAAGGGATTTATCAAATGCACCGTACGGAAAATAAAGATAGGATAAGACCTCTCAGAACAGAATCAGGTAACATTACTAGTGAAGATTAAGAAATGCCCTCTGCCCTAAATAATTATTTCGTATCAGTATTTACCAAGGAAAATCGAAACTGGTCCCTTAAGTAGCAAATATTTACGACAATAATACAGACAATATTCATAGTAAAATAACCATTATTAAGGAGGAAGTATCAAAAGAAAATGGTATGTTAAACCCTCAAAAATCGCCAGGTCCGGACGATATTCTTGCAAAAATTGTAAAGGAAACCAAAGAAGAGATGTGTCAGCCACTGTTAACGTTATTTAGTGGATCTTTGAATTCAGGAGAAGACCCAAAGGCGTGGAAGACCGCAAAGGTAGTGTCCATTTTTTAAAAAGGGTGATATAGTAACTGCATCGAACTATCGTCTGATAAGTTTAATGTCAAGAGTAGGAAAAATGATAGTCATTTTTGGCAAATAGAATTAGGGAACACTTAGAAAGCTTTAATCTTATAAATGAGTCAGCACGTAATGATGCAAGGACGATTGTGCCTCACAAACTACTTGTCATTCTTCTTGGAGGTCTGTGAGGCGGTAGACAACTACAAAGTTTACGATATTATTTACCTGAACTTAGTAAAGCTTTTGACAGTTCCAAACGGAAGGCGAGTTAGAAAGGTTTAAGCACACGGTATAGACGGAGATATCTTAAAATGGATAGAATCCTG
Source organism: Coenobita brevimanus (assembly GCF_032717465.1). Lineage (NCBI taxonomy): Eukaryota > Metazoa > Arthropoda > Malacostraca > Decapoda > Coenobitidae > Coenobita > Coenobita brevimanus. The sequence goes on from NC_137005.1 coordinate 14,837,178, forward strand.
GCTGAAGGGACGAAAGCAGAGAATAATAATAAATGGAACTAAGTCGGATTGGGGATTAGAAATTAGCGATGTACCACAGAGATCAGGACTCGGTCCCTTATTATTTAGTATATATATAAACGATCTGGACCTACGAATCACTAGCAGTATTAGCAAATTTGCCGATGACACGAAAATTGGGCGTATCATTAACTCGACTGATGATTGCCTGAACTTAAAAAAAGACTTCGGTATATTGTCCAAATGGTCAAAAAATTGGCAGATGGAATTTAATGTTGAAAATGTAAAGTACTTAACGTAGCCAAGACCGTTGGAAATTGTCTTAGGAGCTATTTACATATTTCCAAAATCAAGTAGAGCAGATAGTAAATACCTCTGGGAGGAAATTAGGAAATTTAAGACCAGCTTAGTAATAATTGTATGGGATCTTAACCTGCCAAGGTTAGATTGGCGAAATCAGACAGGGGATGCAGGGACAGACGAATTTCTAGAGGTAGTACAGGATAATTTCCTTTATCAATATATCAGGGAACCCACCAGAGATAATAGTATACTAGAGGAGTAGACTGTAGCATCAGTCGAGCAGGGCAGTACTCCCAAGGTGGATGGAAAGCTGATGACAAGGAGAGCCGGAGCTCCCATTTTATCAGCCCTCGGGACTAGTTCCTGACCATCCCCCTTTGCTGAACTTTTTCAGTGTTTCAGTAACACAGAGAGTAGGCCAGTATGCTCTCCAATACAAGTTTTCCTAACTGTCAACACCAAACTACATGCACAGAACACACTACACTTCCTTTTCAAAATAAATAAAAGAAAAAATGGTGTCCAACAACCAAGCCTCGGAGTCCCCAGGGGAGGTGGGGGACCATAAATTCCCCACCATCCACCCCTCCCCCGGTGACGACTCAACAAGCTGCCTGGAACAACTGACTGAGTCACTTCTTCATTTCTGCAACATTCGCTGCCTTTCCTCTAACTTTCCCTCTGATGAACACCACCTCTCCTCCACTAAACCTCACCTCTTCTTAAATGAGGCTCAGCTGTCTGGGACAACTGATAGCAGACCCTTTTCTGTATCCTCCTACATTCTCTATACTAATTTCAAAGCCAAAAGTGACTGCTGAATATATGTATGCAACGACTTATCTTGCTCTCGTGTTCCTAACTTAATTTTTCTGAATTCTCTACTCTCTGGCTTTGGCTTTCCTGTCATTCTCTGACTAAATATATCTGCTCTGTTTACTTATTCCCCAGTTCTGCTGACTATGAAAAATTCTTCGACACTCTTACTTCTACGATGGAACACATTCTATCCATTTCTCCTTTCTCTGAAAACTCCATTCTAGGAGATTTCAGTGTTCACCACCGCCTTTGGCTCTCCTCTCCTCCCACTGATCCACCTGGTGAACAATCCTACATCTTTTCTATCCTTAATGACCTAGAGCAGCTTGTACAGCACCATATCCATATCCATGACCGCCTTGGAGAAAGCTCCAACATACTTGACCTCTTCCTTACAACTAACCCTTCTGCTTACACTGTTAATCTTTCCTCTCCATTGGGCTCCTTCAATCACAACCTTATTACCTTAACCTGTCCAATCACTCCGTACAGACTGTGGACTCTCCAAAGATGTGTCGACTGTGGCACTTTGGAGCCTGCATATTGGGAGACTCTCATGCAGTACTTCTTTGATTTTCCTTGGAATGATTATTGCTTCATTGCCAGGGAGCCATCTGAGTGTGCCTTGCGAATTACGGAGGATATTCTCTTGGGCATGGAAGCATACATTCCCTTCTCATATAATTTGACTAATACAAGAAAGCCTTGGTTTAATCACGTTCGTTCTAATGCTGTGCACAACAAGGAGAGGGCCTATAAAAGGTATCGAAGCCAACCCACTCCTGAATCACATCTTTTTTATGTTTCTGGCCGGAATCATGCTAAGTCTGTTCTTCACTCTGCTAAAAATAATTTCGTCTGTACTAAACGCTCTCAACTCTCCAACTCGAATTCTTCCCCCTGCGTCTTGCGCCTGCCTTTCTAGCAACTTTACCTTATCATCCTTCCCTCCTCTTTTCTACTCTGATGGTTCTGTTAATTTCATCTGTACTAAATGCTCTCAACTCTCCAACTCGAATTCTTCCCGCTGCGTCTGGCAGCTTGCCAAAAATCTTTCTGACAACTTTACCTCATCATCCTTCCCTCCTCTTTTCTACTCTGTAGCTATTTCTTCTACTGATAAGGCAGATCTCTTTGCTCAGACTTTCTCCTCCAATTCCACCCTAGACGACTTCGGTGCTGTTGTGTGTGTGTGTGTGTGTGTATACATAGATTCTCCACCTGACATAGTCAGAGTGGAGCGGGCCTAGGGTGGAAGGCCTGCCAGTGAAGAGCAGATGAATCAAGTGTCGCTGTAGCTAGACGATGTGATGAAAGATGAACGATGTATGATGCTGTTAGAGATCCGGTGCTGTTCCTGCATCACTTCCCCCCTCTGACTTCTTCATGGGTGACATTAAACTTTCTTCAACTGATGTATTTTCTGCCATCACTGGCCTCAATACTAACAAGGCATATGGGCCTGATGGAGTCCCTCCTGTTGTCCTCAACATCGAGAAAATTCGACAGGCAGTCTTGGGAGACCGTTGTCGCACTATTGGCAAACTAGTGGAGTCCACAGGCGTTTCGTAGAGTTTAGTCTAATGGATTTTGACACAAACTCTTAGCATGCGCCAAGTCTCAGCAAAGTTCATCCTTCGTCATCCAAAAGATGATTAAAATGTAAGTCATGTGAACGTGTGTCAAGACTTGACAGAAGTTGATAAGTAACCCAGAATTTCTTTTAAATATTATTACAGGTGACGAGAACTGGATTAACAGGTATGACCCCACCCAAGCAGCAGTCCAGTCAGTGGAAGACACTGACATCTCCAGGACTGAAGAAAAGTGCATCAGATCAAGTATAACATCAAGTCAATGTTGATCTTGTTTTTAGACATTGAGGGAGTTGTCTATAAGGAATTTGCTTCCCATAGACAGACTGTGAACCAGCAGTTTTACATTACAGTGCTAAGGCGTCTGTGGGAAAGCATCAGGTTCTAACATCCAGGGAAGTGGCGCACCAAGAAATGGTTCTTGCATCATGACAATGCGTCATCACACACTGCATCGTCAGTTCAACAATTTTGGTCAAAAACGATGTCGTAGTTGCTCCGCCCCCCCCCCCCCTTTACTCACCTGATCTCGCTCCCGGTGCTTTTTCTTGTTCCTTATATTGAAGTTAAAACTGAAACGCAGAAGATTTGCAGCTTAGAAGACATCCAGGAAAAAAAAATACAGGAATCTCTGGACAAGGTGGCAAAAGAAGACTACAATAAGTGTTTCCAGGAATGGGAAAGTTCTGGGCCAAGTCTACAGCATCTTAAGAGGAGCATTTTAAAGGGACGTAAAATGAATTTGCTGCAAGTTTTGCAATATATATTTTTGTTTAAATCCCGGGATTTCCGGGGTTCCTCTCATATAGACTGACTGGGATCGAACACCAGCCTTTTCATGATTAAGCTTCATTAATTGGGATGTGAGCCATCTCTCTAGGTGAGAGATCCTAGAATCTTAATTTTCTCTCGAGATGTCCACATTGGAGAGACAAAAAAAGGAATGTGACCAGACGACAGGAAGTGAGGGAAAGAAACCAACTCATTACACGGGTACAAGGAAAAATGTTCTTTGATGGCTGGAACAGATACGAGTATATAAAAACTGGGTAGAAATCAATAACTCATCGTGACACACACACACACACACACACACACACACACACACACACAATCAGGCCATTCTCTATTTTTCCTTCTGGTCATCGTGCCCCACCCCCTGGAAATTGCTCACGTTCCATCAGGCTGAGAATCACTGGACTATAACATCCTGCATCATTTGTTTGTATGGCTACCACCAACTTAATGAATTACTGGAAATTACTGGGTTACTGGAAATCATTTGTCCAAACCCAGAGAGTAGTGCTAGCTGAAGGTCAGTGGGTTGTGGGTGTTTCCTTCCTCACGTTACATATTGCATCTTAAAGTCTTTTTTTATGGTGTATATGAGTATGTCTGTGTCTAAATAAAACTGACTTGGTTTGGTTATATAACATGTAGTACAAATTTAACATGCCACGTGCAGAAATCTACCGATAAAGTCCATAAGGATACGCCTCGGTGTGGAAAAGACAAACTCTGGTGGAAATTTTGGATTAAGTCTAGAAGATACTGAAATGAGAATGGTAAGGCCAAAGACGGGGGAAAAAAGACAAACAAGATGAAGGTAGAAAATGCTGGGATAGGAAGGAAGAAGAGAGTGGGAGAAGAATAATGAAGAGGAAGAAAACACACCAAATAAGATGAAGATATGAATAAGAGAAAGAGGATTGAGGAAAAATCTGCTTGGTAAAAGTGAGCATGTGTGGAGTTAGAGCTGAATGATAAATAGCCAGAACGTACAAGGAAGAAACGAGAGAGAGAGAGAGAAAGGTGAATCCCCCAAGCTAAGACCGGTGAACCATAATTATTATACCTCTGCAGGGCAAGGAGAGATCCTTGGAGAGACCGCTTCATCTTTCACCAAAAATGTGCTACCCTGGTGCGGGCTCAAAATGCCACCCAGTGGTTACGAAGAGAGAGAGAGAGAGAGAGAGAGAGAGAGAGAGAAAATGCCCTCTCAACTGCTCCAGTAATCCTATTATAAACTCTCTCTCTCTCTCTCTCTCTCCTTCGGCCACATTATGGCAGGAAAAAGTGGATTTTCGCGCATAACAAAGTAGCGTTTGTAGTGTACTATTTTTATTACTGCAATTTATGCAGAGCTGTGATCTGATGATGGATTTGTGAATCATAACGAACAAACCGGAATTCATCGAATTAAGCATCTAAGAAAAGGCGTAACTCCAACTTTATTTGGTAAAAATTCATTGTCCTCCTTAAAGCATGAGTGAAGGGCCGAGCCTGACCAAGTCGAGCATGGCAGCTCATTGTAATAGTCAGCCCAAACACCGACAGTTAACTCCTTTCCCTCGCTAGTAGTTATTAATAGGAATCTATGTGAATGCCGACAAAGAATGCCGAAGTTTTTTTTTTTTTTTTTTTTTTTTTTTACATATAGCACGAATTATCAGTTCTGGGAAACAAACCTATCTGTTGTTGGTAGTCGTGATCGACCCTTTGTTAGAATAATATATATATCATCATCAGCCAATTGAGTATCCACAGGATCGGCCTATCCCGACCGAATTCGGGACGATACAGCCAATATATGTCTACCAAATGGCTTAGGCTGTCTGGTAGAGATTGTACGTAGGGTGAGAAGTGCTTGTAAGTGTAATTGTAGTGTTGGAGTGGCTTTGGATATGTGTGTAGTCTGTGAACCAAGTGTAATCGGCCCACGCAAGCCTACTGGGTTCAAGTCTACTTTATAGTATGCGACACTGGTTCAACGACAGCATCCCTTGTGTCCGCCAATGTAGTACGTGGTCGGGTGAACACTCCCAAAGTTTATCACCCTGGTGTGGCGCAAACCCTGGTTCACCCGTGTACGAAACACACATTCTACCACTGTACCATATATATATATATATATATATATATATATATTTATTTATATTGGAGCCTGTGTGCTACAGTGGTAGTGTGCATTTCGTATGCGGGTGAACCAGGGTTGGCGATAGAGAGAGAGAGAGAGAGACACACACACACACAGAGAAGGTGTGGCCTTGTTAGTGAGTCCGGAAGTACAGCAGTGTGTGACTGAATGGAAGGAGGTGTCATCGAGACTGATGTGGCTGAAAGCGAAATTTGAACGTGAGTTGTGGGTGTTTGTGAGTGCATATGGGCCTGGTAGTGAAAGGGATGAACAAGAGAGGGAGTCTTTCTGGAATGATGTTGATGAGTGTCTGCAGAGTTTTGGAGCGAATGTGAATGTGGTAATGATGGGAGATCTGAATGCTAGAGTGGGAAATGTAGCAGTTGAAGGCGTAGTTGGTATGCATGGTGTGCCTGGAAGAAATGAAAATGGGGAACGAATGATAACGATGTGTGTTGAGCGAGAGATGGTGATTGGGAATACGCTGTTTGAGAAGAAAGATATTTATAAGTATACATGGGTGAGACAGGAGGGTGGAAGGGTTGTTGATAGAGCCTTGATGGACTATGTGGTTGTGTCTAGGAATGTAATAAGAAGATTGTTGGATGTGAGAGTTCTGAGAGGGGAGGGTGGAGGTATGTCTGACCACTACCTGGTGGAGGGAAAGTTAAGAGTAGGTAAGAGATGGGTGAGAGCTAGGAGGGTTAGGTGTGGCAGGGAGGTTTTGAAAATGAGTGAGTTGGATAAAAGAAAGAAAAAGATAGAGTATCAGGAGAAATTGAAAGATGAGTGGAACGCAGTGAAAGATCGGGAAAATGGCAGCGTGGAGGAGGAATGGCAGTTGTTTAAGAGTGCTGTGGTGGGGCATGCAGAAGAGGTGTGTGGTGTGAGACGTGTGGGTGGTGGTGTAAGAAAAGGAAGTGAATGGTGGTGCGAGGAAGTAAGTATGGCTGTGGCTGAGAAGAGACGGGCATATGAAGTGTGGCTGCAGAGGAAGGATGAGATGTCATATGAAAAGTATAAGGAAAAGAGGAATAGAGCGAGAAGGGCTGTGTGTGATGCTAAAGTGGCAGCAGATGAGAGGTGGGGTAGGCGCCTAACAGAGAATTTTCAACAGAATAAGAAAATGTTTTGGAAGGAGGTGAAAAGGGTGCGAAAGGGAGAGTCTGGGAAGGAAGAACGAGTAAAAGCAGAGGATGGAAGGATGTTAATTGAGATGGATGAAGTAAGGAAGAGATGGCCAGAGTATTTTGAAAGATTGTTAAATGTAGAGGAGGAAAGGGTGGCTGAGATTGTGGCGGATGGAAGGGTGCAAGGAATAAATGTGTTGGGAGAGTTGAATGATTCTTTGATCACAAAGGAAGAAGTGGAGAAGGCAGTAAAGGAGATGAAAACAGGGAAAGCTGCAGGTATGGATGGGTGTGCTGTGGAATGCCTGAAGGATGGTGGAGTGACTATTGTTGACTGGTTAGTAAGATTGTTGAATGTGTGCTTTGAGAAAGGTATGGTGCCAATTGACTGGGCAAGTGCTTGTGTGGTCCCGTTGTATAAAGGCAAGGGTGATAAGTATGAATTTACTAGCTTTAGGGGTATAAGTCTGTTGAGTGTTGTAGGTAAAGTGTATGGCAGAGTGTTAATTATGAGAGTTAGAGAGAGTACAGAGGGAGTGATTAGTGATGAGCAGTGTGGCTTTAGGAGAGGGAGGGGATGCGTTGATCAGGTGTTTGCTGTGAGACAAGTGTGTGAAAAGTATTTAGCGAAAGGCAAGGATGTGTTTTGGGCATTTATGGATTTAGAGAAAGCGTATGATAGAATTGATAGGGAGGCTTTGTGGACTGTTTTAAGATTGTATGGACTTGATGGTAGGTTACTAAAAGGGGTGAAAAGTTTTTATGTAAATAGTAGAGCGTGTGAAAGAGTGGGAAATGCTGTGAGTGATTGGTTTCCCGTGAGAGTGGGGCTGCGACAGGGATGTGTGATGTCGCCTTGGTTGTTTAATATTTACATGGATGGTGTTGTAAGGGAGGTGAATGCAAGAGTTTTAGGTGGTCTGAGTCTTTTAAATGTTGATGGAGGAGAGTGGAATCTGAAGCAGCTGCTGTTTGCAGATGATACTGCACTGGTGACTGATTCAGAGGAGAGATTGAGACAGTTGGTAGAGGAGTTTGGAAGGGTGTGTGAAAGGAGGAAATTGAAAGTAAATGAGAATAAGAGTAAAGTGATGAAGTGTACGAGGTTGATAGATGGTAGGGGGATGAATATAGTTTTGAATGGTGAGTTGCTTGAGGAGGTAGATTGTTTTAAATATCTAGGGTCACATGTTGCTGTGGATGGAAGAAGAGATGCAGAAGTGAAGTTTAGAATAAATGAAGTAGGAAAGGTGCTGGGAGGAATGAAAAAAGTGTTTAAATGTCGTTCGCTTAGAATGGGTGTAAAGAGAAGGCTGTATGAGGGTGTTCTGGTACCGACTGCATTATATGGGGCTGAAACATGGAATGTGGGTGTAGCAGAGAGGAAAAGTTTGAATGTAATGGAGATAAGATGTCTGAGGAGTATGTGTGGAGTGATGCGTATGGATCGGATGCGAAATGATGAAGTGTGAAGGAGAACTGGAGTTGTTCGGGAGATGGCTGGTAGAGTTGAGCAGAGGGTGTTGCAATGGTTTGGGCATATGGAGAGAATGGATAATGAACAATTGGTGAAAAAGATAACTAGATCTGATGTGAGAGGTGTAAGGCTGAGAGGGAGACCACGAATAGGGTGGATGGACAGTGTTAAGAGAGCGCTGGATGCGAGAGGGATGTCTGTTGAGCAAGGAAGAGTGGCTGTGCGTGACAGAAATAAATGGAGAGAAATTGTGAATGAATAAGTGATGACGCAGCCCTGAGGGGATATTCTCCCACATTTGGTCTGATCAGCTAGTCAGGTCAGGTGCGGGTAAGGGGATGGGTCTGTTATGATGTGGCAGGGGTAAACCAGTTCTGCTGTCGGGCCCTGCTGCGGATGTCACTGATTGCATTGCACAGTTGACCCTTGTGCGGTGTGATGCAGTGAGGATCTGTCCGTTCTCCCCTTTGGGGCTAAGATGCGAATGAATGTGTTTGAATGGATGAGTAAATGGAGAGTGAGTCGTCCTGTCTCGGCTACCTCCCTCTCCTTGGGGGAAGCAGCCTAGGTATATATATATATATATATATATATATATATATATATATATATTTATATATATATATATATATATATATATATATATATATATATATATATATGTATAAAAAAAATAATACTTTCTATCCACAAACGATCTTTCTCCGTACAGAAGTGACGTTCTTGGACGGAATTATTAAAAATTATGTAAAAACTGTGGTTATGAGAGCAGCCTTGCACATGGTGTGTGTGCGTGTGTGTGTGTGTGTGTGTGTGTGTGTGTGTGTGTGTGTGTGTGTGTGTGTGTGTGTGTGTGTGTGTGTGTGTGTGTGTGTGTGTGTGTGTGTGTGTGTGTGTGTTGGGGAGGAGACAGGGAGGGTGGAAGAGCCTATCAAGAAGTTACTTAATGTTATACCCATTTCAAATTATGAAAATGGAGGGAAAAGTATGGTGGTTACCTGTAAACCAGCAATCCATTTTCATCGTTGGACTGTAACCATGTAGCGAACAAACAAAAGCTTTGTGGGTTAAGGCGCTTTACACACACACACACACACACACACACACACACACACACATATATATATATATATATATATATATATATATATATATATATATATATATATATATATATATATATAGATAGTTAGTTAGTTAGTTAGATAGTTAGTTAGTTATCAATATACTGAATGTTTTTTCATTTAATTTTTCATAAAATATTTCGTCACTTATATTTCCATACATTTTGCACTAAATTGAAGGAAAAGGCCTACAGAAGCTGTGTAAAAGCGATTGTTTCAATAAAGTTGTAAGTATTTTTGACGATTTTTTAAAGATTGGGGTCTGACAGACCCCACATTACTTAAGTAAGGATAAAATTATAGGTTTACCTGGGAAGGGTTAAGTAAGTTGCTGCACTCAACTTGCTGTTGGGTTCCTGTGACTGCTGACGTCATCAGTTGGGCCTGTGTTCTGGCCTGCTGCGGATCTCATGCTTGGTAATGCTTGTTTATCTTGAACATGGACATTTATTGAAGGGTTAAGCTCCTTGATACACAATACCTTAAGTATAGGGGGCCGGCGGTTGTCACTACAGCTAGCCAGAACTTTAGTGGTCTTTTCAAGGTCTTCCTTGGTGACGTTGGCAGGGTACTCATGCTGCACGTGGTTCCCAGGGCTCCTGCATATCTGTGGCTGGTCAGGCAACTGACTAGCTTTGTCGTTGTCATGCCTATATAGGTGGAATGGAAGACTATGCATGTGGGAAATATTTTCCCCAGCGCAGTTTCACTCTCTACTTTTTAAAATAGTCGTCCTCGGTTAGATGCAGAGGAAAATCAGATCATTGACACCTGTTCAAGTGGTTTTTATAACCCAGAAATTACGTTCTCTTTAATAATTCTTATTACTGATAAAAAATGCTACTGTGTTTAACCCTCATGCACAACTGTACTGTAAATACGTGTAATTAAATGGAAATTTCCACTGATCTAAACGGCGTCTGCGCGTTATATGACGTGGCGAGGATGAAAAGGTCTCTCATGTAAAGCAGATGTGGATTTAAGATATTCACATAGTTAAAGGGAATATTTAGTTTAACTTTAGTTTAATTAAAACTAAGAATAATTTGTTAGATTTGCCCTGTATATATCATGATGTAATCTAACTGTGTTTAGTACTGTAATTTATTAATAGTTGGCACCTTCAAATCCAATGAGGGAGAAAGGAGCCAGCAGTCGAGCTCACTGTGCTCCTAGACCTTATCGAGTTAGCTTGTACATACACACTCAAGGAAGTTTGACAGCAGAGCAACTACATAAATGCAACTACAGAAAAGCGGCCTCATCGTCATCTGCTGTCTGAACTCCCTAGCTAAGTAACTTTTAAGAATTGGCCAATTCAAGGGGGGATTAGCCAGGGGATAGAAGAGAAATAGTTACTGTAGGTGAGTTAAGGTTAAGTTACAGTTCACCAAAACCTATGAGACTTGTTTGAATTTGCTTAACCCCTTAACCACAGGGCGTCACTTGCATGATGCTCAGGAGCAAGGGATCATACCGCAGGGCATCACTTTTGTGATTCTGTGTTATTTTGAATTCGCCCAGGCTTTCAAGTGGTGGCTTGTGTCATCTATCAGTACTACCAGTGTCCAGCTATACTCAGTTCAGCTAATGCCATCTGTACTCCCATCCACTGTTGACAATTTAACCATTTTTCTCCTGTTTCTGACTCCCCTCCTTACCTCCCCTCCATTACCCTCTCCTCCAGCCTGCCCAGCCGTGCTGCACTACGCTAATTATGGATGGATTTTTCCACTCATTTTATCCATTGAAAATGTGCCCTGTGTCCTATTCTTATACAAAATAATATATAAAAGAAAGAGAAATGGTAATTCATACTACCATACATCTGGAATGAGCTAATTATCACCTGGCAACACCCCACGTGCACTCATTCGCAAATTTTCCCTGTTTATTTCCCCTTGAAATATGCCGGATGACCTGTTCTTGTAATAAAAATATATATAAGAAAGGAAGGGAGAAGCCCAAGTGATATTTACATTCACCTGGAACTTCCTAATATATTGTGTATTGTCTCGATTTCCTGCCAATCATTTCATAGCATATAAAGTAGCAGCTGTCACCATGCTGACATTGTCAACCCTTACCAGCCCATAGGCCACATCATTCAGTCTACTGTCGTCTGTCGAGGTGAAGCCAGGTCAGATTCACACCTGTCCAATGCCTCCGCTTCTCAGCCCCCTGCAAAGGGCCCTGTGACCTCTACCCCTACTAAACCTCGTGTGGGAAGAGGTAAAGGGCTAAGTGACTCGGCTGTGGAACGTGATCTGGCTAATTTATCAATGATAATGATGGACAGTGACTACGATCCTTCTAATGACTCTAAAACAGTGCAAGTGGAACTGTAAATAATGTGTAAATAGCAAGTGAAAGTAATGAATGTAAATATAATTGAACAGTGGAAAATAGTTTTGTAAGTTACTGCAAGTGACAGTGCATAACATAGAGAAAATAAAACAGAAATGTAAATAATGTAAATAAAATAGAGAATGTTTAGTAACAAAAGAATATGGGTATAAATACTTGGAGTAATGAAAGTGAAAATGAAAGCTTCGCTCTAGCATGTATAAATACTTGGAGTAATGAAAGTGAAAGTGAAAGCTTCGCTCTCTCTTGTTTACTGAATGAGAAAGTGAATGCCTGGAGTGAAAATAAACTACTAGTACTGAAAGAAACTTATGGATATATATTGTATATATAAATAAGTGTAATAAAGTACTAGGAATATAAAGTGTGAGTGTGTTTATAAATAATAAATGACAGCTCCGCCTCAGAATAACAGCAAGGGAACGAGTGCGGGTGGAAAGCTCATATGTGCTCGTAATTTACATTGCTTTCACAGTGGGTTTTTTTTTAGAATATGGATTCTAAACCACTTGAAATTCATAGAATAGTGTTTGTAGTTATAATATCAGGCAGTGGTAAACATATTACAGGGTATCAGGAAGTGTAAAGTGGAGACTTCTGTTACCCAAATTCAGAAGTCTCCGGAAGTCCTACGGTAGTCGACAAAGCTCAACAATCATCCCAGGAGAAAGCTGAAGGTATGTGCCATAGGCTTATTTAATTATAATATTCTAGGACTAATAACTGATTTTTGGCAAATATTTAAGTCAGTTAGAGCATGCTTATCCCCGCGGGACGCGCACGGCACACTCCCGACATCCCCGAGGTTAAGGGGTTAAGAACAACTTTAGGGACGAGTAACGACCTATGAGCTGTTTATTAGAAAATACTAGAATTTCTTACATTGTGGTGCCCCGACCGAGTGAGGAGAGCCAATGTGCGCAGCACTGAATGTGTTTAAAGTTGCTTTTAATGGGCATAGCTACTACCACTTTCGGTTGCAGTGGATGATGTGGAATTACGTACATACAGAGTTCAGGGAAAATGGATGTTTTGGATATTGAGTGTGGGGATAAAATATAACCCTAGAGGTTTAACCCGCCCCATCCCGTCGACGTATGGGTACGTTGCAACGATTTCAATTTGCCAGTCCCGGCGACATACCAGTACGTTGTGCAATTGCAAGGTCCCTAATTTGCACAATTTTCAATTTTCGCGCGTCATTTTTCGTATGTATACACGTGACACCTTCCTCTATTCCTCTACAAGATGCCAAGCAGGGACAATGCCTTACACCGCATAACCTCCCCCCTCCTCCCCTCAAGCCATTATCTTGGCAAAGGACCTGTTACCAGTGACCTGGCCAGTAAAGATATTCAGGGCCAGAGTGATTCCCCAATCGATGATAATGTGGAGGACAATGTTTACATACCATTAGAAGAAGAAACAGCCAGAAATAATGATCAGGTAATGTGGCAAAAAAAGGTCAGGTATAGTGATTAGTTTGTGAGTGAAACAATGCTTATAATGCCTTTATTACTGCTTGAAAACCAATATACTCTCATACTATATATACATTCGTACCAAGTAAATAAATAAATACTGTTTATGAGTGGATAAAATAGTTGCCCTCCCATAGAACTCGTTTTCTTTCGTGCCAGCATGTTAGAAAACCCAGTCAGGTAAGGAAGAACTCCTACCTGGATTGGGTACTTTATACCTCAGGTGAGCGATTTCTCTATGAATTTTCGATGTTTCTCACCAAAAGCGAAGGTTTTAGCCAAAAAAAAAAATTTCGAAACTACCTTGGGACTGGTGGATGTCGGAGGTGCAGAAAACCTCGGGACGTGACGGGTTAATAACCCAAGGGGATAGATTTGATATTACGAACCTAATCCCTACACTCCTCAAAATTTAAATGATTAGTTAGCTGAGCTGTAATGATTTTTTGGAAATTGAGAGGGGGGGAAAATTACAACCCTAGTGGTTTAAAAACCCAGGGGGATAGTTTGCACAAAGAGGACTTAATCCTTACCCTCTTCGAAATTTAAATTAATCAGGGAATTACTAAGCTGGGGGTAAATTTGTGGTTGATACCCATAGCTAATTATTACATTAGAAACCAGTCAACATGTCTGTTTCTTTACTGCAAAGATCTTCTAGTAGTAAGGCAGGATGGGTAGCTAGAGACATAAATGATTGTAAACAGTTGTTGGACGAAATACCTCTGTCCAAGGAGAAATTAAGTAGTCTCCTAAATATCCTGAAAGACCGATGGAACAAGTATGAAGAAAGTTATATAACTTTCGAAGCGACTATAGTAAAAGCTGATGATAAGGAACTCTTAGAGTCAGAAACTACGAAGTCTGAAAGTAAATTAGAAGAATACTTAAATATAGTAAAAACACTAGAGACAAAATTAGCTGAGACTGCCGCGGAAACACAAGTTTTGGAACAGCAGAGTAGGGCTGTGTTACCACAAATAACGCTTCCAGAGTTTGATGGGGAGCAGAACTGGAAATCCTTCTGGGACCAGTTCAAATATTTAGTACACGATAGAACAGATCTCACTAAAGTCAGTAAACTTTCATATCTGTTAGGACAGGTCAAAAGAACACCATATCAGCTGATAAAAGAATTACCAGTAGAAGAAAATAATTATGAGGTGGCCTTGACTCTCCTTAGACAAAACTACGAAGACAAGGAGCAAGTTATTACTCAGTTACTGAAGGCTCTAATTGAATTACCCATACCTTGACACGATTTTGATTCCTTGCAAAAATTTTGAATTGCAATAAGTTGTAACTTAAAGGCATTAGGTACTTACGAAGATATTAAGGCATCAGACTGGGTGCTTTCAAGAATTGTGTCCTTAAAGCTTCTACCAAAAACCAAGGATGCTTTTTATGGTAGGTACCAAAAGAATAATTTTTAGAGATTGAGGAAGGCTTGATGCAACTCTGGAAACATTTGCAAGGAACAGTAAAACCTACTGAGGTCAAACAGAAGACTGAAATAAAGAAAAAATCCACTAACCAACTGGTTGGGAAAGCTAAGTCAGAGAAGACTAAGTACGTGCCTAAAGAAGAGATACGTACTTTCCTTAGTTCCTTAAAGGCTGAGGACAAAGTATTAAAGACAAGGACAAGCTGAGGATATTAAGGAAGTAAAATCTTCCATGGTAAAGGACAGGAAAGTTTGTGTATATTGTAGTGAACAGCATTCCAGTGCATCTTGTCAGCATTATCCTGATTATGTCTCTAGAGTAGGAAAGCTTCAGGAACTGGGGTGTTGTATAATCTGTATGAACTCTGAACATACTTCCGCGGACTGTAAGACTAAATTAAATTTTTGTTTTAAATGCAAAAAAGAACATCATCATAGTGTCTTATGCCCTAGGATGAATATTGAGGTTCCTAAACCTGCAAGCGTCAATACGACAATTGAAACAGGGAATGCTCCATTAGTAATGCCAGCTGCAGTTCCCATACCCGATATGAAGGTATTGTTTGAGAATAGAAACCTATTATCATGTACCCTGTTTGATACGGGTGCTGAAAAAAACCTACATTTATGCAGACATTGTGAAGAAATTAAAGTTACCTATTATTGGCAAGGTAAATCTACCCATTACAGGATTCTTAACAATTAAGAAAGCTCATTCTTTTGATTTAGTTAGACCTGTAATACAATTAGGCAGACATAAATGCCGTATAACAGCAGCTGTGCTTGATAATATGGAGACAAGTATATACATAGAGGGATTGAAGGAAACCTCTGATCATCTACAAAGCTGAGAGATAAAGTTGGCTAAATGGAACGTGTAGTCAGATACTGTGAGTCCCATAAAAATGATTATTGGTTCTAATTATTGTGGAAGATTCCTTCATAGGACTTTCAAGAAGTATGAAGTACAGCTGTTCAAGAGTCCAGAAGGTAACCTTATTATGGGTCAGTTGCCTTTTCCAAAACAAGTTAAAGGAGAGAGCAAACTAGTAGACTCAGTCTTTGTTACCCCCACACAGTCATTGATGGTAGCTAGAATAGGTGCAGAATTAGAACCTACTCAGATAAATGACTCGCTAAATGAAAATATTGAACCTGTACACAAATTGTGAGACCCTGACAGTGTAGGAATACACTCTGAGGAACCAGCCTCTGAAGATAGAATAACCTTGGATTTGTATAATCAGTATGTGGAATTTAAGGATGGACAGTACTGGGTAGGATTTCCGTGGAGACTAAACTCTTCGGAGTTACCAACAAATTACCAAGCAGCTAAGGCTCACTTAAATTCTCTTCTAAAGAAGTTGAGAGATAAACCAGAACATCTAACCATTATGATAATATTCTAAAGGATCAATTGAAAAATAAATTTATAGAAGAGGTAGAATTCCCTGTTAACCACAAAGAAGGACACTACTTACCACATCATGCTGTAAGCAAGGATTCAGTAACTACTCCCATTAGGATAGTATTCAATTGTAGTAGCAAAGCGTCCAAGGGATCAGCTAGCTTGAACGATTGCCTATACTCTGGACCTACACTAACAGAGAAGTTAGGGAATGTGTTACTAAGATTTAGAGAGAAACCTTATGCTTATACAGCAGACATTAGTAAGGCTTTTCTCAGAATAGGACTGAGAGAGGAGGATAGGCAATTTACAAAATTCTTCTGGCCTCATGATCCTCAAAATGACGATCATGAGGCCAGAGGAAAATTTGTTGTTTCCGATCGGTGCTCTTTGGCTCTTGTGCTAGTCCTTTCCTACTTTGCAACACTTTAAAGCATCATTTTGAAAACGCCAAATGTCCAGAAATAGGGCAGGCTATTTATACGGATAATTTGCAAGGTGTTCTGATACAGAATCGGAAAGATTGAAGGCTTATGAAGTAGCCAATTCCGACGTTTCTCGATTCGCGCGGTTATAGCATCAAAAAAAGATAATGCGACAAGCAAGAAAAACAGATCCTCAGACACACACATGCTGCTCGGCAATGGCTGGACAGGGCGGCAGTGCTGAACATAATTGAGCATGCACAAAAAGATTCAAGTTCATGCTCCACTGAGTTGCATCCCCTTATTCCTACTGGTTTACAAGAAAACAAATATTGGTTGTATATTTTTTTCGATGAGACTTCGTACATGGATACTGAAACATATTCCTTTTTTAGTTTCCTCATTACAAAATCTAAGTTTATCGGGATAAGTATGCAATTTTTTTAACGGGTATGCATGAACGAATGCATGTATCTGCGAATGTATATAATTATGCCTATATATATATATATATATAAAAGTGCCAAATTGTTTGTTTGTTTGTTTGTTTGTCCTTCAATCACGCCCACACCAAGGGTCAAAGACCCCAGACTCATGTATATTCTGAATCAGGGTGACCCAAGGATGGTTTGGGGGGTCAAAATCCAGATCAGGGTCGTATGAGGTCACCAGTAGAATGTTCGCCTTTTTTGGTTCGGGCAACGCCGGGTACGCCTGCAGCCCAATTTTTGGCATGAAGACTCACATGACCTCCAGTTCGGACGTAGGATATGTGAGGTTGACTTCTGAGGTCATTTGAGGTCACTGCTCAGAGGTCATTAGAGGCTACCGGTAACGGTAAACAAGTGCATACAAATACTGTGCATTAGTCTGCAGAAGCTGAAATAGAAAGTTCCTGGACCTCTTTTAATCCCTCTTCAAAAGCAGAAGAGGTACATGTGTCAGGACTCCATTTTATAATTACAGATCATAATAGATAGCATGATGGATAGATAGATAGATAGACAGACAGATAGAAGCAGCAAGTCAGGGGATGAGATAGGTAGTGTGTCAGCGAGAATCGAGCAATGCTAAACATGCTTACACACTCTAACTCAAGGAATGCTTGATAGGCATACAAGCAGCGTCTTGTGACCATACACACACATACACACATACTTACATACAGGCTTCTAGAAACTTCACATCAGTATATTCCACATGACACGACACCTGCTAAAATAGGAATTTAGGAAGCAGAGCTCAGAAGGAGGTTAGCCTTAGAATAGACAGGTAGTGGAGAGAGTGAATAAGAAGAGGGGTCCAGCTAGACTTACTTAGTATACTAGATCTCTGTAATACATACGCTGCTCAACTTAGACTTTCTCTGAAGATAATAAATCAAGATCAACTCCCTGTATTCATCTTTAACTCCTCCTGCTCTTCAATTAACTCAAGACTCACGTATTACAAGAATTAAGAGTTACATATATAAAAATGTTGGCTACAAAGCTTTAACATTAAATGGTGGCAGCCTACGAGTCTATGAGCCTACGAGTCTACGCGCCTATGAGCCTACAAGTCTATAAGTCTACGAGCCTACGAGTCTACGAGTCTACGAGCATACAGTAGCAATGACGAGTTACGAGTGAGGATCAACAAGCTCTACGATTAATTACAAATAACAAGTTTACAAGACAACTCTATAATCTTCACGCAACTTCAAGCAGCAGCAAGAAGAATAAAAAACAAAGCAGGTAAAGGAAAAGAAAGATCAGAGCAACAAGCACAAAAAAAAACAACACTCTCTCCCGCCTACCTCCATCGCTGCCACGGAGGTCAAGACACACAGCAAAACACCAGAGACACATTTATAACGCATCTTACTCACCTATCCTAACCCAGGTTACCCATCGCTACTCAGTTACTCACCACAGCTACCAGTGTGGGAAGCCGACGTCACCATGAGTATCTGCTGAGACGACATCACCATGCGAGTTTGCTGAGATAACGCCACGCCAATCAACGTGTGACTGACACCAGGCATTTGTCACCCACTACTCATTACTCATTATTCACATAGCTCCTACTCATACTCATTTATTTCCACAGTATTCAGTTGGAAATTCGACGTTCTATAATGAGGTTCGCCTGTGACTACAGCTGTTAACCACTACATGCACCAGGCCATGGAATTTCTTGAGTAATCTCGTCCATCAATACAGCCCTAGAATTATCGAGAGGAGATCTTCATTCAACCCTGCATATCTTCCGAAATCGACAGTTGTGTCGACACTCCTCTCCGATCTGTATCAAGTGGGTGTAATTATACTTACTCATTTCTTCTGTGCTAAAATTAGGTATATTCAACTCCTTTACTTATTTCCATATATACACTTATACACTCACTATCTATCATTTATTACAACTCATTTACTCATCTATTTAGTAATGGACATAAACAAAAAACGTATTTCATAACACCATACCTTAGCAACATGAGTTCTTTTTAGCTAAGTGATATGACAGGGATATTTTCGCCTCCACCCATGTTAATACCAGATGATACACAATTAGGAGAGCACCAAGGCAACACACCCATTGTAAAAACCTCAACACAAACTAAAGATCAAGAAACAAATACGTCAGTTCTAGATGATAAGTGGCAAACCCCCTCTGATGTAGCAAGTGAAGACTTTGTTTCTGATTTGCATACATATGAAAATATATTTAACAGGGTTCATCGCTCCGGCAAATCATTTTCCACCATCCCCTCACACAACGATAAACAAGTCCAAGTTAAATTAACAGAGCAACCAGCGAAAATGAACACCACAGATCAAGCTCAGATATTTGTTTATCATGAAGATAAAACTGCCCCAAAATTCTCTGGCACAGAGAAAGATCGTATTGTCGTCATTTCATTGGTCAATCAGTGTGAACAAATCTACATCAAACGTCATATCAAACATGAACAAGAGAAAATTGCTACTTTTTCATCTTGCATAAGCCAGGAAAGATGTCTGGCAGGCGACTTACTAAGGTCAGATAAGCTCCTCAAGGCTAAGACATATGATGAATTTATAACTGAATTTTTGAAGAAATTTTCTGGAGTTATGAACTTCTTGTCAGGTATAACCTCAGAATTACATAAGATTGTAGATCTTGTAAGGGAGCACACTACAAACCATGTGCTCAGTGAAATAACTGCTGATGTCTCCACGATCAAAAGGACATTACTAGCTACCTTAGAACACTCAAACTGGATAACAGGAGATGGAAAGATGTCCCCAGACCTCGTCGTGGACATCATTGGTTATATAGCTGCCTTGTGTAAATTACCTGATAGGACCCTTAAGATCGCCAAGCCGATCGGCTACACCCCAGGCATGTGCTTACTAGACTTAATGAACGAGGTAGAGATGCAGTGTAGTAAAGCAGAGATTGTTGAAACTCAGTCAAATTCTAGTAGAATGAGAGTGTTTGAGACAGTATCAGCTGTGAAAACAGCTACAACTACCCCAAACAGAGAACAAAATCGATTGCGAACCGAAAGCAGGCAGACCAAACAACTAAACGTGTCAATGGTACGATCACAAACACCAGGCTACAGGCAGTTTCATAAGTTTCCGCGCAGCCCAAGCAAATCTCGCGCCACAGACACCACTAAATATGGGAAGTCACCTTGTAGATCACAATCAAGAGATATGTCCATTATACAGTATGTCATTATTGTGCAAAACCAGGACACACTAGGAATGAATGCTTTATCAAAACAAAAGAGGACAGACAAAAGACACAAGGATTTGGTCCATTCTGTAGATATCATAGGTGCCAAGGGCACAGGACCAGTAACTGCAAAACAGTAGAAAATTTAGTGTCTATGTTCAGATCGGGGGAAGACCAAGTCATGACAAAAAACGAACAAACGTAAAGACAAGCAAGTCTAAAATTCACATAGGAGGCATGTTGGGAAATGAGTGTATCTTGATACCAGCTGTATGTGAGGATCAAAACGTTTCCTTATTTTTAGACACAGGCTCTCCAGTGAACTTAATAACACAAGAAGAAATAAATAGAATTTTTAGAAATAAGAAAGTAACTTTTCTGGAAGAATCTGATTTAGACTTATATACAGTAGATGGAAAACAAATCACAGTAAAAGGTATGATACGATTAATCATCAGTTTCACAGAGACTACAAGACCAATCTCTGCATTTTTCTATATCGTTGAAAACTTAGCAATTAAAGCTCATAATTATGTTACTGGGCTTAAAATGCATGAGAACAGAGAAAATAACTTTACTCCCACAAATGAATGGAATAGACTTTGACAATGAATTCATAGAAGAAATACATCAGAGCCCTCACCGATTAGTAAAAGAGAACCAAAAACAATTGGTAATATTAAAAGCCCAAACAAACATACACAAACAGATGAGTGTATAGATCCACTCACACCACCAGCCCAAGCCTCCATGATTAGAGACCCAGGTAACACTACTGATTTATCAGTTTTTCCCGCCCATCTAACCAATGATTTAGTTATACCACCTAATTCCTATATGAAAGTTACCATAAAGAGCAAATTACTGAATAGTACTGTTCATGTCTTAGAAGAATTATGTAAAGGGATTGTCAGTAGAAAACGCATTATGTCAGATGAACAACGAAGGGCAAACTCAGATATTCATAATTAATCACATGAATGGGGAAGTACAGTTGAAAAAGGGGACTTGCATAGTTAATATTGAAAAATCTCCCGGCCCTGTGAAGGAAATAGTTATAGCTGGAGTGACAAATGAGATAAAATCTACGGATAGAGAAACCATAAAAGAGAATTTAATTCAATCATGAGTATTTGATGAAGAAAATGATTTGTTAACCCTGCTGGAAACACACAGGGACACCGTAGCATTACCCGGAAAACAATTAGGGTGTACTAACCTGATTAATCACAAGATTAATGTGCACCCAGCTACACCACCAATTATCATTCCAGCATACAGAATCCCACAATCTCAGCATACACTCGCAAACCAG
The DNA here is from genome assembly GCF_032717465.1 of Coenobita brevimanus. NCBI lineage: Eukaryota > Metazoa > Arthropoda > Malacostraca > Decapoda > Coenobitidae > Coenobita > Coenobita brevimanus. The sequence continues at coordinate 14,858,691 of NC_137005.1, forward strand.
TATGTCGATGAAATGTTAAAATTTGGAAATATTGAACCATGAGTCTCCCCGTGGAATGCCCCACTATTCTTCATGCCCAAACGAAATGTTGAAATGCGTGCGGTAGTAGATTACCGTAAACTAAACAATCACACAATCCCACACCGATTTCCCATGCCATTGCTAAGCGACGTCCTATAGAATATTGGACCAGAAAATAATGTATTTTCCACAATCGATCTGCTAAGTGGATATTATCAAATACCGGTACAACAGGAGTCACGTAAATACACTGCCTTTTCCACAGATAGATGACACTATCAATATAGAAGGATGCCCATGGGACTGAGGACAGCCTCGGGCACATTCCAGCGTCTTACAAATCACGTATTGTCCGGAATTTTAGGACAAGGAATATTTGTTTATCTTGACGATATTATAATCGCAACGAAAGATATCACAGAACATCTCAAGAAATTAGACTTACTCTTACAAAAGCTTGGTGATGCTGGTTTAAAAATTAAGCTTTCTAAATGCAAATTTTGCTTTAAGGAAATAAATTTCTTAGGCCACAAATTAAGTTCTAATGGTATTCACACCACTGATGACAAAATACAGGCAGTGAGAGATTTTCCTGAACCCACTACGACTGACGAAGTAAGACAATTTTTAGGTCTAGCTGGGTACTATAGGTCATTCGTACCACAATTCTCTCATATATCATTTCCTCTATTCCAGCTACTCAAAAAAGATGCTATATTCCAATGAGAAGAAGAACAAAAACAAGCATTTACAAAACTAAAAATTAAACTAACAAATGCACCTTGTTTGGCATATCCGGATTTCACAAAGTCTTTTATTATATGTACAGATGCATCAGTTAAAGGATTAGGGGCTGTACTGATGCAGGAAGATAAAAGAGGAAAGAATCAACCAATTGCATTTGCCAACAGACAAACAAAAGGTGCAGAGAAAAATTATTGCACTACAGACTTAGAGGCACTTGCAGTGGTTATTGCATTACAAAAGTTTCGAGATTTGGTATATGGTTACGAAATACACTTATTCACCGACCATAAACCACTAGTGGGTATATTTAAAGAAAAACTCCTCTCTGGGAGGAGAGCAAGATGGAAATGTACAATCGAAAACTACAATGCAAATATACACTGTATACAAGGCAAAATTAGTAGAGTAGCCGACGCATTATCTAGGAACCCGAACACAATTCAGGTCGCTGCATTAGATCTCAAAGGGGACATCCCAAACCACGATGATATCGCAAAAGCACAAAGACTTGACCCAATATGGTCTAAAGTGATATACAAGTTAGAAAGTGGAGATGACATACAATTACCCAAACTGCATGTACCACTCGAACAATTCACAATAGTCAATAATACTTTATACAAGTTCAACCCGAAACAACCAAAACGCCAAAGAAATACTAACCAATTGGTAGTACCTGATGACATGATACCCCAGGTATTACGAACCATACACGATAGCCCACATGAAGGACATCCTGGAAAGGATAGGACATTCAAACAAGCCCAGTTGTTATATTACTGGCCTTCATTACGAAAAGATATAAACAATCATATAGACAGATACGAATCATGTGCAAAACACAAAGGATACCCAATCACACCTGCACCGATGGGTAATTACCCTGTACAACATCAACCATGGGACGTTGTCGCTGTTGATTTACTTAAGATGCCATTATCATATAATAATAACCAATACCTATTCGTAGCAACGGATCATTTTTCCCGTTATGTAATTTTAGCTCCAATTAAAAATAAAACAGCAGAGACAGTAGCAAAGGCAATAATAGATAATGTAATATGTCGCTTTACTACCCCAAAGGTACTAATAAGTGATAATGGAGGAGAATTTAATTCTCATATCTTACAAGAAATATGTAAACAATACAGCATAAAAAAAGTTAACGTTTTAGCCTATCACCCAGCATCTAATGGGTTAGTAGAGAGACAAAACAAAAAAGTATTAGATGTGCTACGATACATTCTCAATGATAATTATGCAAGCTGGGATGATTGGATTCCTAGAGTAGAAGCCACAATTAATGGATCTATAAATAAATCCATAGGTGACACACCACATTTCATAATATTTGGGACAGATAAAAAACTACCATATGAGCTCCTAGAAGGTGAAAGCCTGCCCATATACAGTTACGATGATTACTCTAAACTCCGTTTACGTTAATTCCAGGACATACACAAAAAGAGTAAAAAAAAACAATTGACGATGTCTAAGGAAGAAATGACGGGGGCATTTAATAAAAAGGCAAGAGATTCGCATATCAGCTTAGGAGACATTGATTATGGTATCATTCATACGAGAGACAATAAATTATCCCCAAAATTTGAGGGCCCATACAGAGTAATTAACATAAAAGCACACAAAGTTTTACTTAAGTCACTGTCAAGTGGCGAAGAGAAGCAAGTTCATCTATCTATCTATCTATCTATATACCTAGGCTGCTTCCCCCAAAGAAAGGGAGGTAGCCGAGACAGGACGACACATTCCCCATTTACTCATCCATTCAAACACATTCATTCGCATCTTAGCCCCAAGGGAAGAATGGACAAATCCTCACCGCACCACACCGCACAAGGGTCAACTGCGCAATGCAATCAGTGACATCCGCAGCAGGGCCCAACAGCAGAGCTGGTTTACCCCTGCCACATCATAACAGACCCATCCCCTTACCCGCACCTGACCTGACTAGCTGATCAGACCAAATGCGGGATAATGTCCCCTCAGGGCTGTGTCATCACTTATTCATTCAGTGTTTCTCTCCATTTATTTCTGTCACGCACAGCCACTCTTCCTTGCTCAACAGACATCCCTCTTGCATCATACTGACCATTTAAAACGAGTTTCAAGGGAACTATCCAATAATTATTCATCCTCGGATATAAGCGAACGTAACTCATGAAACCAATCAAGAAACAACAATAATTACAAATATAAATTAAGGTCATATACCAAACAATCAAACATAGGTGCAACTGTTCCAATAAAATCTACAGTACATCATTTACGAGATTTAAATATCGATTTAAACTCCTTCTATAAATGAAATAACAAGTTATTGTTCTACGTTAGTCAACCGTAACGCACATCATCACTATCATCGACCACAGCATGAACATGTTAGAAAATTAATATATATATATATTTTTTTGTCGGTAGGTAGCGATGAAGGGACTTATGCTATGAATTCTCCTCTACATAGCAAGAGGATATGCACACTTAGACCCCCAACACATAGGCCTAGTATGGCAAGGATGACTCATAGCTCCAACGGCCACGACGTCAATCGTGAAAGACGTCATGAGTACTGAAATAAATCTGGATTACTTATATGAATTACCTTCTTACCTAGAAAATATCGCAAGACCAATGAGAACCCTGGACTTCATGAAAGGAAGCTATGTTTCACAAGCACATAACACAAAGGAAGTGGATGAAATAATGAAGTTAGCGAAATGGAAATTAGAACAGGCTGCATCAGTTATGCTCGTCATGATCCAAGATCTAGCCTCTCATGGAATGGAGGTACTGAGCGACAAGAACAACATCACACGTACTCGCCAAAAGCGCAGTTTGTTCGACCTGGGTGGCGCAGTTCTTGGGAACATCTTTGGATTGGCTACAGAGGAAGACCTTAAAGAAATAAACAACAAATTTAATAAAATAGCTCAGGTACTAACATACCAAGATAAATTCATCACAGGACATAACTCACCAATGAAGACAATTGTGAAAAATCTGAAAAAGGCGGAAAACATAGCTCTCGAAAGTGTAGATAAAATAAATGACATGGAAGGTAACATAACACTTTTCCAACACTTCTTCATCATCACGGAACACATTGACACAATTCTTCTTCAGTTAGACAACACTAGAGTTCGTACAGGGCACTTATGCAAGGAATTTCGAATGCCGGTGATGGCAAGATCACAATTGACTTACTTCCAGTTCATGAGCTACGTCAGATAATTAGTCAAGGCATAAATAAACATAAATTGAAGCCCTTGTTCCGAAGTAGGGAATTCATGCAATATTATCCATATTTAGAAGCAACACTAACATCAACATCAGTAGTAGTTCATGTACCATTCATAGCTGATGACCTGTTCACAGTATACCAAATACACCCCTTCCCTTCTAAGAATAATGACATTTTGGTCATCATCAACATCAGCACAGACACCGAACTCATCATGGTCTCCAAGAGACGGAACACTGTCACTTTCGCAAGTGAATCAACGATTGAACGAAAGTGCCGCACATCCTTACATGCTGTTCATCTTTGTCCTGCGTACATTTTCACGTTTCAGCCTACTGATAAATCCCTTGTGAAATGGCTATCATAGGAAATCTCAATATTCATAATTATTGGAATTTCACTTTTGCTCCAGATAAACTTGTACACCATCAACGCATCGGACACTCACATTTTTTTTTATTTCACTCATAACACATCAGTTTACATAGTCTGTCCAGATATACCACCATTTCATACTTCAGCATCAGGATTATACATAGCACCAGAATACTGTGTGGTATTTACACCATCCATGTCCACTTTATCCACCATTCATCACTATGCCATCCTCAATCATACACACAAACATTACCACCCACTGCCTGATATGGACTTAAACATGAGCACAAGTATTAAGTTGACCTCACCTAAGTTTGAAACTATGCAACTGATCAATGAAACAATGAAGCCCTGGGAAGATTTGAGTTTCAGTATGTTCAACCCATAATATGTGTATAGCCCAGCATCTACTGTCTTTATAATCTTCTGTATTGTATTTACAGTAGTGCTGTTCGCAATGCGCAGAATGCATGCAAGAATTGCATATTTGGAGTCAGTATTTAGTGGGGGTAGAATTAGCATCCAAGCCAACCCCCTTGTATGAAGTGTACATAGTTTGTATATAGTATCAATTTTATGTATAAAAAGAAGAAGAAGAAGAAGAAGAATGACCCATGATATAAAAGTATACAAGTAACATTACCTCAATATGAAATATTAATAACTCTTACCATAATCTTAACTTTGAACTTTTTTTTTTTTTTGCATATATGCATTTTACTATTACTGTATACATACATATTTTACAAAATGTAATACAACAACCAATTTAACCATATTCAGTTATGTATACAACTTGTTTAAAATGTATTTTTATTGAATCATTACAATATTATACCTATACAATATTGTAATCAATATTATGTATTAAGATTGAAAAAGAAGACTAATATGTATTAAGAGATTAGCATATGTCAATGATGACTGCTGTCGGAGGACCACTAGCTACGTGACCGAGCTATGGCAGGACTCCATATTATAATTACAAATCATAATAGATAGCATGATCGATAGATAGACAGATAGATAGACAGACAGATAGACAGACAGATAGAAGCAGCAAGTCAGGGGATGAGATAGGTAGTGTGTCAGCGAGAATCGAGCAATGGTAAACATGCTTACACACTCTAACTCAAGGAATGCTTGATAGGCACACGAGCAGCGCCTCGTGATCATACACACGCATACACACATACTCACACACAGGCTTCTAGAAACTTCACATCAGTATATTCCACGTGATACGACCCCTGCTAAAATAGGAATTTAGGAAGCAGAGCTCAGAAGGAGGTTAGCCTTAGAATCGACAGGAAGTGGAGAGAGTGAATAAGAAGAGGGGTCCAACTAGACATACTCAGTGTATTAAGTCTCTGTAATACATACGCTGCTCAACTTAGACTTTCTCTGAAGATAATAAATCAAGATCAACTCTCTGTATTCATCTTTAACTCCTCCTGCTCTTCAATTAACTCAAGACTCGCCTGTTACAAAAATTAAGAGTTACATATATAAAAATGTTGACTACAAAGCTTTAACACATGGTATTTCTGGAGTAGAAAGAAAGCCTGAGCTAGAACAAAAAGGATTACTGTAGAGTGCTCGCATTTTTGGCCTGGCAATGCAGGGTACCTCTGCTAGCATTATATATATATATATATATATATATATATATATATATATATATATATATATATACATCCATCATCCAATCCTATATTGCCCCATGAGGAGCATAGGAGCCCGGGGGTAGGGAAGTTGGTCCTGATATTTAAGAGGAGAGTGACAAGCTTCACTCATCCCTGAGTGGCATCATGTGAGCAACAAACCCCAGCCATTCCTTGGATATAAACCTTCACCGGCTCAGTCCGATTGAAGCACCGTAATTACCCACTAAACCACCAGACGCCAAAGTTAGTTATATGGTTACCACCCAGCATAATAAATAGTTTCCTGGTGTACAGGAAACCATTAGGCTTGTCACTCAGTGCAGAGTCACCCACAGGCAGAAGGAAGAGGAAAGAACGGAGGAAAGAAAGACAAAAGAGGAAGCGTAAAGTCACCCGTAGGCAGAAGGAAGAGGAAACAATGAAGGAAAGAAAGAAGAGGATGGAAGGAAAGAAGGATTGAAGAGAGGAAAGGGCGGACACCCGAGAGCAGCACTACATCGAGTGAGTGAATGGTGAGTGCCCCCACCTACCAGAAATATATATATATATATATATATATATATATATATATATATATATATATATATATATATATATATATATATGAGAGAGAGGGGGGGGTGGAGGCGAAAGTAGATGAGTTTCATAATAAACACTGGCAGTCTTACTATGAATAAGTAAGTACCGAAGATATGATGAAACTATCGAAATAGAGGTCATAAATATAGACCATAGAATAGCCTTGTAAAATGATTCATTCTAAATTCATGTTGAGACTGTTTTGTTCCAAAGACGAGTCTTGTACGAGTTTTGCCGTATACAGCGTTAATTTTGTTATATACTGATGGAAGGTTTACTGCCATTCTGTGAAGTGAAGTGATTTTTTCCACAGGTAGATAATAAGGTGGATTTTATGCACGTGGAATATGAGCGATTAATTTCGCCTTGTCGTTTTTCTCTTCTTACCTACATTCACACTTATTATTCAATGTTTTGTACCTCCTGCCTCCTTCCCATTTATCCCCCGTACCTACCTACCTCCCTGACTACTTCCTTACTTACCTTTCTTCCTTCCTACGTATCTACTTACCTACCTACATGCCAAGTCAATGCTCTACCTGCCTCTCTGTCTACCTTCATCCCGGCCAGCATACCTCCCTGCCACTTTCCCGCCCTGCATTCATACTTCAATACCTACCTTCCTTCAATGATGTCTTCCTCATTCCCCGCATAGTTAACTACCTTCTTCTTTCTTATCTCCCTTTCTGTTTCCACCACCTAATGAGAGAGCGACACAGGCACATGTTAAAGCTTTTGGAATTGTCCATTATCCAGTGGGTTTTTCAGAATTATGATGCAAGCATACATTTCAGTGTTTCGAACACCTCATCCAGTGATTCTGTACCAATGTAATACCTATCCTTTTGCAAATACATACGTCTGCTTTAGTTCAATGATTTTTTTTTTTTTTTTTTTTTTTGTCATTGTGACCTTGGCGTTGTTTTGAGAGTGTCGAACACATCAACGAGAGCACACCGTCAGGTGGAGAGGATTCACTTGACACCTCAGCTTTCAAAATCGGTCCACAATTGTGATATCTTGAGCGCGAAGGAACGGATGGGACGCTCATTCCTGGTTAGCCGTGCTAAGGCCCACAGACTTCGTCTTTGGGAACAGTTATAACACACATAAAAAATGCACAAACAAGGAAAGGCTACAAAAAACCCTCACTAATACACAGAATTAAACACACACACACACACACACACACACACACACACACACACACACACACACACACACACAGCCATAAAAAGAAAACCATGTATAGTGCACATAGAACTACAGTACAAAACTATATACACAACAATTATTGACTAGACAGCAATCAATGTGCAAATCTGCAAAAGCCAATAAAATTTTCTGCTTCAAGTTGCCTTTCCTACCAGACGAAGAAGTTATGGTCTCACACAGTCAGTTAACTCTGCGGTGTTACCAAGCCCTGTTACACAATATATGAGAATACATACCTCCTCCCACGCCAATGATATTTTATTTCTGGATCCCCGACCGAATCCATGCTAAAGTCCAATAAAATCTTCGTTTATCGACTGCCCACATCCTCATTACATTTTTTTTAAAATCCGAAAACAGAGGAGAGATTGAGACAGTTGGTAGAGGAGTTTGGAAGGGTGTGTGAAAGGAGGAAATTGAAAGTAAATGAGAATAGGAGTAAAGTGATGAAGTGTACGAGGTTGATAGATGGTAGGGGGATGAATATAGTTTTGAATGGTGAGTTGCTTGAGGAGGTATATTGTTTTAAATATCTAGGGTCACATGTTGCTGTGGATGGAAGAAGAGATGCAGAAGTGAAGTTTAGAATAAATGAAGTAGGAAAGGTGCTGGGAGGAATGAAAAAAGTGTTTAAATGTCATTCGCTTAGAATGGATGTAAAGAGAAGGCTGTATGAGGGTGTTGTGGTACCAATTGCATTATATGGGGCTGAAACATGGAATATGGGTGTAGCAGAGAGGAAAAGTTTGAATGTAATGGAGATGAGGTGTCTGAGGAGTATGTGTGGAGTGACGCGTATGGATCGGGTGCGAAATGATGAAGTGCGAAGGAGAACTGGAGTTGTTCGGGAGATGGCTGGTAGAGTTGAGCAGAGGGTGTTGCGATGGTTTGGGCATATGGAGAGAATGGATAATGAGCAATTGGTGAAAAAGATAACTAGATCTGATGTGAGAGGTGTAAGGCTGAGAGGAAGACCACGAATAGGATGGATGGACAGTGTGAAGAGAGCGCTGGATGCGAGAGGAATGTCTGTTGAGCAAGGAAGAGTGGCTGTGCGTGACAGAAATAAATGAAGAGAAGTTGTGAATGAATAAGTGATGACGCAGCCCTGAGGGGATATTCTCCCGCATTTGGTCTGATCAGCTAGTCAGGTCAGGTACGGGTAAGGGGATGGGTCTGTTATGATGTGGCAGGGGTAAACCAGTTCTGCTGTCGGGCCCTGCTGCGGATGTCACTGACTGCATTGCGCAGTTGACTCTTGTGCGGTGTGGTGCGGTGAGGATCTGTCCGTTCTCCCCTTTGGGGCTAAGATGTGAATGAATGTGTTTGAATGGATGAGTAAATGGAGGGTGTGTTGTCCTGTCTCGGCTACCTCCCTTTCCTTGGGGGAAGCAGCCTAGGTATATAGACAGAGATTGATAGAAAACAGCTTTTGACATATCTTGTACTTAAACAGACACAGGTGAATATATAGCATCCGTCCAACTTCGTTGGTGAAAGTGATAAATGCTAAAATTTCCCTAACTTCGAATCTTTTATCTTAGTACAGTCACAAACGAATGTCTCTTTACCACCTTGGCGAGAGGAAGTAGAAGGCAAGGCTGGAAGAAAGGACAGAAAAATGAACACCATCCAGTTCATTTATCGGAGAATGCTTTATGAACAGAGGCTGGCACACCTGAACCCGAACATGTCTCACGCCAGTGTGAACGGTTATAAGTAAAACTTATACACATATCCATTTTTCATTCCTTCTATATTTTGTGGTAGAGCTATACGATTATACGGAGAGAACAAAATGGAGATTTGAAATTGCGGTATTGAATGCTAAGGAAGGAGGGTGTTAACAGATTAAACAAAATGGAGATTTAATAGTGGGGTATTGAATGCTAAGGAAGGAGGATGTTAATAGATTAATCATAATTAGTTATTTAGTTTCATAATATGAGTTTTGTGGTAGGCGATTGAACCCACTACCCACTAATGTGATGCAGCTTTATCTTCTGGTGACTAAACACTGAGTGACAAATCAAAAGAATTCTCCAGTCCACTAACCATTTACAATCCTGCCTGGTAACCATATAGCAGAAAGAAGCTTGTTTGTCTTGACTACAGTGGCTTAAGGTATTCCAAACAAATATGGCCAATAGGGTAGATATCCGAGGGTTGGCTGGATTTATTGGTCACATAATGTCACTTCAGGAGAAACTACTGAGCTCCTTTTACCCGCCACATGCCAGTGCCATTTTAAAACAGTCTGACATAATGCTACGGCCAGTGCCAGTGCCGTTATAAAATGGTCAAAAATAAAAAACTTCCCTGTTACCGCATTTTTCAAGATTCGCGGGTAAAAATTGGCAGGCATGTAAGGTAACTGTTCCTCTACCATCCCTCAGGCTGTCCAGACCATACACTCACTCGCTTCCCTCCTCATGCTCGCTCTGCCTCACTCTGCCTGTGTGCCTCACCCAGTGCTGTACATAGTGAAGGCATTTCGTAAATATTTTCATGTAAGTGTAAGTTGTAAATATTTTCTTGTAAGTGTAAGGACTATATAGTGAAGTCAAGTTGTAAATACCTTCTTGTAAGTCCCAGGACTGTACATAATGAAGTCAGGTTGTACCTATCTTCATGTAAGTGCAAGATAATGCATTCACAGTGAGAAAGACATGCAACTTGTGATAGATGCTGAAGTAATAAGTGATCAGAAAAGTGTACTGAACATTGCTATACCTTCCCAGCATAAATACCTGAGTATACCTTACACAGAAAACAGCTTTCTCTCACGTATGAGGTGAGCGTGAGAGAGCGGCTATACCTGTACACGAGTATGCAGGACTCAATGAAACTCATTTCTGAGCCTCGGTGAGCATTTTAATGGCAAAATTCGTTGTTTCCACATCAAAATCTATCATTTTAGCTAAAAAAAGAAGGTCGAAAAATGGCCAGCACTGGGGTAACCCAGAGGGCTAAAAATAGCCGGCACACGGCGGGTTAAGTATCAGGACGAAATAGCCTATAGCTCTGGGTGCTACACAACTGATGGCAAAATAAGAGTGGATGGTGAAAGAATGAAATGGTTTAGTTGACTTTTCCTGACATTAGTTTTCTACAAACTATTATCCACTCAGTTAAGTATGGTATGTCGGGCTTTAATTATACAGTAAGCATATGCCATAAAAAAGCATAGAAAATATGGAGATGTAGTTCCCTGTGCTTGCAGAGTATAAGCAAGAGTTATATTTTGTGCAGCCTGTGTGTGTGTGTGTGTGTGTGTGTGTGTGTGTGTGTGTATGTGTTAGTAAATATTTATTGGCAATAACATATACATATACACAAAACTTAAATGGCACAATATAATAGTGACTGTCTGTCAAGCCGAAGCTCGCTGACAGGCAGATATCATTTTAATGTAACTGCTTTCAGCATACCTGTACTTTAATTATTTGCAACTTTATTTTTGTACGAATTTTGTAAATAATAAAAGTGTAATATCATAAGGTATTAGTGGAAATGATTACGTAGAAGGTACACACAATACAGTGTTATGAAAAGTATGACCAAAATATTTACGTTCAGTATTATAACATGAATTATGTGGCAACAATGAAAATGAATAGCAATTTTACATAAATGTAAAACTAGAGCTGCTAAGAATTCTGAAGTATATAATTTTTAATTTCCCTTTTCATTACTAAAGGGTTGTTTATTTAAACAAGAACCATTTAATTTGGTGGTAAACTGTTAAGTAATTTGGGACCAAAACATAATACTGTATACAGTTTTTATACATTGTTATTCTGAATTGTGGACATGTTAAATCTACATTATTGCTTCTGGTCTGGTGAAAGTTATCAACAAATTTAAATATTTCCTTTCTTTCATAATTTGTAAATATTTTATAAATCAATAATAATGAAAAATATTTATGTATTGAATCAAATTTTAAAATTTTCATTAAAGAAATAGTTTCGTTTTGTGATTCAAACTTACCTTAGAAAAAAATACATCTGAAAACATTCTTCTGTGCTATTGTTACTTTTTTTTTTTTTCTTTTTTTAGGAATGATGGCCATGTACTTGCCCAGATGGTTACACAGTATGTTAGGTGAGATAAACACTAGGCATTTAAATACTAATCAGTGTATCTGTAGTAAGATTATACCGTATTTTGTACATTATTCCACACACTTTTGAAACTTTCAAACATACTTCATCTACATGCAATTTCAAATTTAAATTTTTGTTGATTCGAACCCCAAGGAATTTTGTGTGATGTACTTGGTTTAATGTTTTGCATTCTAACTGTAATGGAGGCAAGTAATTATTTGGAGATTTATTCAGAAAAAGTGTATAATTAGTTTTAGAAACATTAAGTTTTAATTTACTAGATGTTACCCACTGATAAATTAAATTCAGTTCTGTAGTTGTGTTTGAATGTAAGGAATTAATGACTTTGTCAGCTAATAAGAGATTGGTATCATCTATCTATCTATCTATTGCCAGACGCCTCAATCCCGTTTGGGGTGGCCACAAACAAAGCCCCTCCAAGTCGCCCTGTCCCCTGCCATTTCACTGCCCTGCTCCCAACTCACACACCCCCTCTCTCATATACATCTCCACCCCATCCCTCCATCTCATCTTCGGCCTCCCCCTCCCTCTTCCCCCCTCCACCTCACTCACATACACTCTCTTCGTCAGTCTTTCAGCCTCCATCCTCTTCACATGGCCAAACCACCTCAGTGTGTTCCTCATAACGCTTCCTATCACATCCACATCCACACCACAACGCTTCTTTATATCCTCATTCTTCAGCCTGTCTTTCCACGTGACTCCACAGGCTCCTCTTAAAAAACTCATTTCCACTGCTCTCACTCTTGACTTGTGTCCTTCCAACAACGTCCAAGCTTCACTTCCATACGTTAGAGTTGGTATCACAATACTGTCATGTAGTAACTCTTTCACTTCAATGCTCACTTCCCTGTTTCTTATCATTGCTTTCAAAGAACCAGCAACCTTTCTTCCCTGCTGTACCCTTTCATGCACTTCACCCTCCAAACCTCCATCCTTACTCATCACACTACCCAAGTACTTAAACGTACTCACATTTTCCAATGCCTCACCATCCAACCTCGCTGTACATTCACTGACTTCACCTGTCTCAAAGACCATCACTTTACTCTTCCCTACATTCACCTTTAGATTCCGTTTCTTACACAATCTCCCAAACTCATCCACCAAGCCTTGCAGCTCCACTTCGTCTTCACTCAACAACACAGAATCATCTGCAAACAACAGTACAGGGAGTTTCCAAACACTATCCTCTCTCACCAGGACTACTCCAACATCCACTACCCTACCATTTACCACTTTTATTACCCCATCCATGTACAGATTGAACAACCATGGAGACATATATCCCTGTTTCAACCCAACTTTCAAAGAGAAAAATTTCACTTAGTTCACCATCCACATGCACTGCAGCCTTTGCACCATCGTACATACTCTTCACAGCATTCAACAACTTCCCACCTACTCCATACATTCTTAACACTTTCCACAATATTTGTCTATCCACCGTGTCATATGCTTTCTCCAAATCCATGAAAGCCGCATACAACTTCTTTCCCTTCTCTAGAAACTTTTCTTCTAAAGATCTAAGAATGAATATCTGATCTACACAACCTCTTCCCTTCCTAAAGCCTCCCTGTTCTTCTCCAACTAATTTCTCTGTTCTTTCTCTAACTCTGTCAATAAGTATCCTACTATACACTTTTCCTATTATACTAAGACAAATGTCCCTATAATTACCACACACTTCTTTTTCCCCTTTTCCTTTGTACAAGGGAATAATTATACCTGACTTCTAATCCTCCGGGACCCTACCTTCCTCCCAGGCCAATCTGCACATCTTCCACATCCATTCTACTACTCTCTCTCTCCCATGCTTCAGCATTTCACCACACACTCCATCAATTCCTGGGGCTTTCCCCGATTTAACTTTCTTCATTGCTTCCACAACTTTTATCCTACTGATTTCTTCCTGTCTTCTCACCTCCCTCCTTCTCCCAGCCATTCCCCAGCCACTTATGCTCGCATTACTTCCATCCTCTATGTTCAACAATTCCTTAAAGTGTTCTCTCCATCTGCTCACTTTTTCTCCTTTCTCCACTAGTAATCCACCATTTTTATCTTTCACTCCCCTGCTAACTTCACTTCCACCCTGTCTTACCCTTTTCACCTCTTTCCAGAACATTTTCTTACAGTCCCTCCACTTTTCACTCAAATTCCTTCCAAATTCCTCATCCACTCTCTTCTTACTCTCTCTTACTAATCTTTTCACCTCTCTCTTTCTCTCTACATATAAATCTCTCTTCCGCCTCTCAGCTTCTTCTACGCCCCATTTCTCATCCATTCATTGTATGTTTTCTTCTTTTGTGCCACAGCCTGTCTCACCTCTTCAGTCCACCACGCTGTTCCTTGCACCCCCCTCCGTCTTCTCTTCCTTCCATACACCACATCACGTGCTGCACATATTTCTTCTGTAAATATCCTACACACACCTTCCACGTCTCCCATCTGCTCCAATTCATATTTGCCCAATAGTTCCTCCACTTCTCTCTTATACTCTGCCTTTTTCTCATCCTCTTGTAACCTTTCCACTCTCCTTGCAACTACTCCTTCCTCTCGTCTTTCACTTCTTCTATTCCTCCATCTTACTTGAATCCTAATTCTGGCCACCACCAAGTAGTGGTCAGAAAGTCCACTCCCCCAACCTCTATAAGCTCTTGCATTCATTACACATTGGTATCATCAGCATATAAAATAAACTGTAATTTACAACTAGCATTTATTATATCAATTATGTATATGAGAAAAAAGAATTGGTCTTATAATTGACCCTTGTCGTACATTTTTGGATATAGAATTAAACTGTAAAGATGCATTATTACAAAAAACGGATTGTGATCTATTACAAAAATAACTACGAAAACGTTGTAGCGGCACACCTCTTATTCCAACATCCTATAATTTGTATAATAAAATACTATGATTTAATGAATCAAATGCTTTAGATAAATCAATAAAAATCCCAACTACATACAGTTTTTCTTCTAAAAATTTATAGACATTTTTAACAACGTGCAGTACTGCAGTTTCTGTTGATCGATTTGCTCTAAAGCCATGTTGGGAATGAGTTAGTTGATCATTGTGTTCAAGCGAGTTAACTAAACGCACAGCAATCTGTATATATATATATATATATATATATATATATATATATATATATATATATATATATATATATATATATATATATATATATATATATATATATATAGACAAGGATTGTGGAAAGTGTTAATAATATATGGAGTATATGGGAAGTTGTTGAATGCTGTGAAGAGTATGTACGATGGTGCGAAGGCTGCAATGCGTGTGGATGGTGAACTAAGTGAATTTTTCTCTTTGAAAGTTGGGTTGAAACAGGGATGTTTCATGTCTCCATGGTTGTTCAATCTTTACATGGATGGGGTAATAAAAGAGGTACAAGGTAGGGTAGTGGATGTTGGAGTGGCCCTGGTGAGAGAGGATAGTGTTTGGAAACTCACTGTACTGTTGTTTGCAGATGATACTGTGTTGTTGAGTGAAGACGAAGGGTAGCTGCAAGGCTTGGTGGATGAGTTTGGGAGAGTGTGTAAGAAACGGAATCTAAAGGTGAATGTAGGGAAGAGTAAAGTGATGGTCTTTGAGTCAGGTGAAGTCAGTGAATGTACAGCGAGGTTGGATGGTGAGGAATTGGAAAATGTGAGTACGTTTAAGTACTTGGGTGGTGTGATGAATAAGGATGGAGGTTTGGAGGGTGAAGTGCGTGAAAGGGTACAGCAGGGAAGAAAGGTTGCTGGTTCTTTGAAAGCCAGGGAAGTGAGCATGGAAGTGAAAAAGTTACTACATGACAGTATTGTGATACCAACTCTATCCTACGGAAGTGAAGCTTGGACGTTGTTGGAAGGACACAAGTCAAGAGTGAGAGCAGAGGAAATGAGTTATTTAAGAGAGGCCTGTGGAGTCACATGGAGAGACAGGCTGACGAATGAGGATATAAAGGAGCGTTGTGGTGTAGATGTGGATGTGATAGGAAGCGTTATGAGGAACACACTGAGGTGGTTTGGCCATGTGAAGAGGATGGAGGGTGAAAGACTGACGAAGAGAGTGTATGTGAGTGAGGTGGAGGGGGAAAGAGGGAGGGGGAGGCCGAGGATGAGATGGAGGGATGGGGTAGAGAGGTACATGAGAGAGGGGAGGGTGTGAGTTGGGAGCAGGGCAGTGAGATGGCGGGTGACAGGGCGACTTGGAGGCGATTTGTTTGTGGCCACCCCAAACGGGATTGAGGCGTCTGGCAATATATATATATATATATATATATATATATATATATATATATATATATATATATATATATTTTTTTTTCAAATACTTTGCGAGAAGCTTGTAGAATCGAAACTGGCCTGTAGTTATTAATGTCACATCTGTTACCAGACTTATAGAAATGACTGGCCTTTTTTAAATCATCAGGAAATATGCCTTGTTTTAAGGAAATATTAACTTTGTCAGAACTCTATAGTATCATGAATAATAGCTGGTAGCATACATGAAAGCTAGAGGTTCAATGAAAGTCATAGCTTGAGGCTGAAGGAAATGTGTTAGCAAAATTCTCTCTCACGAATGCCAGACAGTGAGGTGTGACTAGAAAGCTACGATACACACACATACACACACACAGGCTTCTAGAACATTCGACAATCATATAGCTTATGCGACAGAAGTTCTCATATAAGAAAGGAAACAGGAGAAGACAGAAGGAGTTAGGATGCTGGAGGAGAAGGAAGCGAGAAGGAATTAAGAGACAGAGGGAGAAGGGGGTCTCTAGAGAGAAGCACGGTGGTGTTAAAAAGAGGTCAGGCTCACGAAGTTAACTTGAAGAAAATAAACTACAATCAACCTCAGACTCATCTTTATCTTCTCCTGTCACTGACTACAAGTGAACTGAGGTTATTTCCTACAAATTAAATCACTGTCCACTGCAATTCGGTTATGACCATTATATAATCAGTTACAAGTCTTTTATATTATTTTGGTGGCAGCGAACGTACGAGCCACGCCTACAAGTCTACGAGTCTAGGCGAGCCACACGACGCCTCACAACTTCATTGGCAGTCGTCTGACACTAAATTGTTACAACCAATCTTCCAAATTCTATGATGAACCAACGAACTACAACTATCAACGATTGCTACGGAACTAGCAAACAGAGAGCGAGGGCTAGCGAAGCAACCACAGCAATCCCCACTTGACCCCACCCCTCTCTTCAACCACCCTCCATCTCCGACATCACCACTCTGATCCAGGGGTGAACAGGTCAAACTACGATGCAGCAACTTTCAGAGCCCTCACTCACCACTCATCTTACTCATCGTTACTCACTCGAAAATTACTCATCGTTACTCATTTACTCTCCAGAGCTACCAAAGGGAGAAGGCGACGTTGTGCTGTGCTGGTGTTACTGAGAACATCTTCTCACGTCAGTCAACCCTGTTCTTTCACCACGACCCTGAAGTGACCCATAGTGACATCATTCTGTCTCTTAAGTGGGTGAATATACTTTTTACTCATTTTTCCCAGAGCTTAAACATAGTTACAAACACCACTTCATCTATATAATACTATACGTACACACACCTTCTTCACATATTTTTATTAAGTCCATTACTCATTACCATTACAAGTAATAATTATTACATATATATATATATATATATATATATATATATATATATATATATATATATATATATATATATATATATATATATATATATATATACAGGTGCTTTATATCTTCCATTTATTATTATTCATTTTAGTTATCTAAACAGTTAACACATATATAACTGTTTCATAACAACATTTCCTAGCACAATGAGTTTTTTATTTTAATGCCTAGTGCCATGGCAGGAATATTTTCATCACCACCAAATTTATTGCAAATAAAACAGCATCTGCACTTCCAAATGTCGATTCACAGTTACTGTAGTTGTGCAACAAGAAAACATGACATAATTCTCCACAAACTAAAGATAAAGAAACAAACACTTCTCAAACAGAAGATGATGATGGTATTTCGATAGCTTTCTCAGATGTATGGTAAATAGTGAAGATTTTAGTTCTGTCTTACATACCTATGAAAACATCCTCACGAGGGTTCACAGGTCAGGAAATACTTACCCAACTATTCCTTCCCATAACAACAAGGGACTTCAAGTGGATTTAACGAAACAAGCAAGTAACATGGCTAACGGGGGTAATTCCACAATTCTAAATACCTCTCCAAATGTCTATGTTTATCATGAGGACAATAATCTCACAAAATTCTCAGGCACAGAAAAGGATCGCATTAATGCCAGGTCCCTTATCAGTCAGTGCGAACAACTCTTTTGTTAAGAGACATATAACAGATGAAAATGAGAAAATAGCTATTTTTTCCTCATGGATTAACCAGGAAAGACGTCCAGCCGGTGACCTACTCAGATCTGATAAACTTTTACGAGCTGGGGCATATGATTGGTATAAAACAGAATTCCTGAATAAATTTTCTCGTGGTATAACTTTCTTGCTTGGTATAATTTCAGAATTACATACGATTGTGGATCTTATGAGAGAACATACAACCAATCATGTCTTAAGTGAAATAACAGCCAATGTATCAACAATTAAGAGAACACTGTTAGCTACTATAGAGAACTCAAACTGGGTAACAGATTATGGGAAGATGTTACCATTGGATGTCGTAGACATCCTTGGTTATGTAGCTGCACTGTCTAATTACCTGATAGGGTATTAAGGATAGCTAAAACAATACCCTACACCCTAGGAATGTGTTTGTTAGCTTTTATGAACGAGGTAGAGATGAACTGTAGCAAAGCAGAGATGAGTGAAACACAACCCAATACAACCAGAATGAGAGTTACAGGCACAGTAGCAGCCACAAACACTTGTAGCAAAGAACAAAATCAATCGCGACCCGAAAACAGACAAAAACCAAACAACCCCGAGCGTCGAGACAACAGTCACAAACACCAGGCCACTGACTGCCTCAAAAGTTTGCAAGTAGTCCAAGTAGAAATCGCGCCCAGGAAGAACCTAAAAATGGAAAGTGATCTCGAGGGTCACATTCGAGAAAGAGTTCCACTCTATGTTATTATTGTGCAAATCCTGGTCACACAAAAAATAAATGTTATATTACGAACAAAGAGGACAAACAAAAGGCAAAAGGATATGACCCATACTGTAGACATCACAGGTCGTCAGGACACTGGACCTCAGAATGCAAAACAATTGGAAAATTGATTTTTATTTTCGGGTCGGGAGAAGGGCAAGCCACAACAAAAAATGACCAATCATAAATAAAATTAAATCTAAAGAGAACATGGGACGTTTTATTGGAAATGAATGTATCTTGATACCCACATCATGTGAAGATCAAATCATTTCATTATTCTTAGATGCAGGCTCCTCAGTGAGTTTACTAACACCAGAGGATATACAGAGAATTTTCAGAAATAAGAGAAAGAGCTTTCTTGGAGGAATCTAATTTAGACTTGTATGGAGCAGATGGCAAACAAATAACTGTAAATGGCATGGTACAGTTATACATCAGTTTTACAAAAAGTCTATCTATCTATCTATTGCCAGACGCCTCAATCCCGTTTGGGGTGGCCACAAACAAATCGCCTCCAAGTCGCCCTGTCCCCCGCCATTTCACTCCCCTGCTCCCAGGTCACCCCCCCCTCTCTCATATACCTCTCCACCCCATCCCTCCATCTCATCCTCGGCCTCCCCCTCCCTCTTTCCCCCTCCACGTCACTCACATACACTCTCTTCGTCAGTCTTTCACCCTCCATCCTCTCCACATGGCCAAACCACTCAGTGTGTTCCTCATAACGCTTCCTATCACATCCACATCAACACCACAACGCTCCTTTATATCCTCATTCGTCAGCCTGTCTCTCCATGTGACTCCACAGGCTCCTCTTAAATAACTCATTTCCACTGCTCTCACTCTTGACTTGTGTCCTTCGAATAACGTCCAAGCTTCACTTCCGTAGGTTAGAGTTGGTATCACAATACTGTCATGTAGTAACTTTTTCACTTCCATGCTCACTTCCCTGTTTCTTATCACTGCTTTCAAGGAACCAGCAACCTTTCTTCCCCACTGTACCCTTTCAAGCACTTCACCCTCCAAACCTCCATCCTTACTCATCACACTACCCAAGTACTTAAGCGTACTCACATTTTCCAATTCCTCACCATCCAACCTCGCTGTACATTCACTGACTTCACCTGTCTCAAAGACCATCACTTTAATCTTCCCTACATTCACCTTTAGATTCCGTTTCTTACACACTCTCTCAAACTCATCCACCAAGCCTTGCAGCTCCCCTTCGTCTTCACTCAACAACACTGTATCATCTGCAAACAACAGTACAGGGAGTTTCCAAACACTATCCTCTCTCACCAGGGCCACTCCAACATCCACTACCCTACCTTGTACCTCTTTTATTACCCCATCCATGTACAGATTGAACAACCAAGGAGACACGACACATCCCTGTTTCAACCCAACCTTCAAAGAGAAAAATTCACTTAGTTCACCATCCACACGCACTGCAGCCTTCGCACCATCGTACATACTCTTCACAGCATTCAAGAACTTTCCATCTACTCCATATATTCTTAACACTTTCCACAATCCTTGTCTATCCACCCTGTCATATGCTTTCTCCAAATCCATGAAAGCCGCATACAACTTCTTTCCCTTCTCTAGAAACTTTTCCACTAAAGATCTGAGAATGAATATCTGATCTACGCAACCTCTTCCCTTCCTAAAGCCTCCCTGTTCTTCTCCAACTAATTTCTCTGTTCTTTCTCTAACTCTGTCAATAAGTATCCTACCATACACTTTTCCTATTATACTAAGAAGACAAATGCCCCTATGATTACCACACACTTCTTTTTCCCCTTTTCCTTTGTACAAGAGAATAATTATACCTGACTTCCAATCCTCCGGGACTCTACCTTCCTCCCATGCTAATCTGTACATCTTCCACATCCATTCTACTACTATCTCTCCCCCATGCTTCAGCATTTCACCACACACTCCATCAATTCCTGGGGCTTTCCCTGATTTAACTTTCTTCATTGCTTCCACAACTTCTATCCTACTGATTTCTTCCTGTCTTCTCACCTCCCTCCTTCTCCCAGCCATTCCCCATCCACTTATACTCGCAATACTTCCACCCTCTACGTTCAACAATTCCTTAAAGTGTTCTCTCCATCTGCTCACTTTTTCTCCCTTCTCCACTAGTAATCTACCATTTTTATCTTTCACTCCCCTGCTAACTTCACTCCCACCCTGTCTTACTCTTTTCACCTCTCTCCAGAACATTTTCTTACAGTCCCTCCACTTTACACTCAAATTTCTTCCAAATTCCTCATCCACTCTCTTCTTACTCTCTCTTACTAATCTTTTCACCTCTCTTTCTTTCTACATATAACTCTCTCTTCCACCTCTCAACTTCTTCCACGCCCCTATTTCTCATCCATTCATTGTATGCTTTCTTCTTTTGTGCCAGAGCCTGTTTCACCTCATCAGTCCACCACGCTGTTCCTTGCACCCCCCTCCGTCTTCTCTTCCTTCCACACACCACATCACATGCTGCACATATTTCTTCTGTAAATATTCTACACACACCTTCCACGTCTCCCATCTGCTCCAATTCATATTTGCCCAATCGTTCCTCCACTTCTCTCCTATACTTTGCCTTTTTCTCATCCTCTTGTAACCTTTCCACTCTCCTTGCAACTACTCCTTCCTCTCGTCTTTCCCTTCTTCTATTTTTCCAACTAACTTGAACTTTAATTCTGGCCATCACCAAGTAGTGGTCAGAAAGTCCACTCCCCCAACCTCTATACACTCTTGCATCCATTACACATCTTCGCATCCTTTCATCCACACACACATAATCAATCATTGCCTTCCTTTCATTCAGTTCACCACCCCCCCTTCTCATCACTCGCCATGTATACCTGTGGATCATTTTGTGCCTGAAGAGGGTATTGGCTCTCACCAACCCCCTCCCAGTACAAATGTCCACTAACGCACTCCCATTCTCATCTATCTCAGCAGGCACACCCCACTCACCAACTATTCCATCCACCTTCACATTCCCAACTTTACCATTCATATCACCAATCAATAACACTCTCATTCCTTCCAAACTTTTCCATGCACACTTCTACATTTGTCCAGAACTCTTCTCTCACTCTTCTAGCACGATCTTGCGTTGGTGCATACACGCACAGAATCGCCCACATTTGTATTCCAACTTTCTTTACCCACACAATCCTTGACCCAACTGATCCATACTGTCTTATGCTCCTCTTCCATCTTTTACTCACAACTATTCATACTCCTTCCTTTGCCCTCTCATTCTCACCTACTCCTGCACATATACCCCATCCATACTCCCATTCTCTCACACTTTCTCCTCTCCATTTTCAGTTATTCCACATACACCCACTTTCGCATCCTCAAGCACCTGGACAGTCTCTCACGTCATCATTCGCTCCTCTTACATTCCAAGTTCCAATTACAATGTTCTTTGTCCGGTCCTTGGTCGTCATCGTTTGGTCAGTTCTTGTCCGAGGTTTATTGTTTGTTTTTTTAGTTAGTTGTTTTCCGGGGAGGGGCACTAACCCTCCGCCAACCCTTTTAGTCGCCTTTTACGACAAGCAGGGATACTGGGGGAGTATTCTTGAAAACCCCCCCTACCCCCAGGGGGAAGTACATTACCAAAAATTACATTACCAATATCTGCTATTTTCTGTATAGTAGAAAATTTTGCAATTAAAGGTGACATGTTATTAGGTCTGAGAACTATGAGAACAGCAAATATCCCATATATGAATGGAATAGATTACAACAATGAATTCGTAGTGGAATTATCATCAGAATTGTCACCCATCAATAACAGAAAATCAAAAAGAGTTGGAACTATCAAACAACTAAACAGAAACACTCAGTCAGACGAGGGTACACACGCACTGACACCATCCCACCGAACCCCTTCATCCTCTCTGCCTAGTGACAGAAATGACAGCCAGGCAGCAACAATGATTCCTTCCCATCTCATCAATGATGTGGTTATTCCACCTAACTCATATAAGAAAGTCGCTATAAAAAGTAAATTGACGAACAGTACTGTTCTTGTCTTAGAAGAATTATATAGAGTGAAAGGACTCTCGGTGGAAAGCGCATTATGTCAGGAGAACATGGATGGGGAAACTCATGTGTTCCTCATTAATCAGATGAATGGAGAAGTAGAGATAAAAAAAGGGGACTTGTCTTTGTGGCTTAGAGACATGTCCTGCCCCTATAAGAGAGATAATGATAGCTGGAACTACAAGTAAGATAAAATCTACGGACAGATAATGCATAATTGAGAATTTGATTCACTTAGGACAACTTGATGAAGAAAATGATCTAGATTTATTACAGAAACATCGACAAACTGTACCATTGCCTGGAGAACAATTAGAGGGTGCACTAACCTGATTAAACACAAGATTAACGTACACCTGGACACACAACCAATATATGTACCAGCCTATAGAGTTGTGCACTTACAATGCACCCTGGCAAATCAATGTGTTGAGGAAATGCTAGAACTGGGTATTATTGAACCATATGTCTTCCTGTGCGATGTCCCATTATTTTTCTTGCCCAAACAAACAGAAGTGTGTGCAGTTGTAGATTACTGTAAATTAAACCATTACATATCCCCTGACCGTTTCCCACGCCATTGTTACGTGACGTCTTGCAAGCTATTGGACCAGAAAATATTGTATTTTCCACAATCGATTTGCTTAATGTCTATCTATCTATCTATCTATAGCCCGACGCCCTAATCCCGCAAAGGGTGGCCGCAGTCAAAACGCCTCCAAGTCGCACTGTCACCCACCATTTGACTACCCTCCCCCCAGCTCACTCCCCCCTCCCTCATATACCTCTCAACCCCATCCCTCCACCTCATCCTCGGTCTACCTCTCCCTCTCCCTCCCTCCACCTCACCTACATACACCCTCTTAGTCAGTCTTTCATTCTCCATTCTCTTCACATGTCCAAACCACCTCAGTGTATTTCTCCTAATCTTCTCAACCACATCCACATCCACCCCACAGCGTTCCTTCACTTCTTCATTCGTCAACCTGCCCCTCCACGTCACTCCACATGCTCCTCTCAAGTAACTCATTTCCACTGCTCTCACTCTTGACTTGTTCCCCTCTTGCAAGGTCCATGCCTCGCTTCCATACCTCAGGGTAGGGATCACAATACTATCATGCAGTGACTTCTTAACTTCCATACTCACCTCCCTATTTCTCATCACTGCTTTCAGTGTACCAACAACCTTCCTTCCCTGCTGTACCCTTTCACGCACTTCATCCCCCAAAGTTCCATCCCTACTCATCACACTACCCAAGTACTTGAATGCACTCACCTTCTCCATATCCTCACCCTCCAACCTCACTGCACACTCTGTGACTTCATTCCTCTCAAACACCATAACTTTACTTTTGTTTACATTAATTTCAGATTCCTCCTCCTACACACTGTCCCAAATTCATTCACCAAACCTTGAAATTCCCATTCATCTTCACTCAACAGTACTGTATCATCAGCAAACAGCAACACCGGAAGCTTCCAAATCTCACCCTCATTCATTAGAGCCACCCCCACATCCACTGCCCTACCCTGCACCTCCTTTACAACCCCATCAATGTATAGGCTAGGAGTAGACTGTAGCATCAGTCGAGCAGGGCAGTACTCCCGAGGTGGATGGAAAGCTGATGACAGGGAGTGCTGGAGCTCCCGTTTCATCAGCCCTCAGGACTAGTTCCTGACCATCCCCCTTTGCTGAAATTTTTCAGTGTCTCAGTTACACAGAGACTAGGCCAGCATGCTCTCCAGTACAAATTTCTCTAACTATCTTCACCAAACTACATCCACAGTACACACTACACTTCCTATTCAAAATTCACCAAAAATGGCGTCGATTCACCAAGCCTCGGAGTCCCCAGGGGGGGGGAACATAAATGCCCCCGCCATCTGCCCCTCTCCTGGTGACGAATCGAGGTGCCTGGAACCACTGTCTGACTCTCTTCTTTTTCATTTCTGACATGGCTCGTATCTCTGACTGGGGTAAAAATAATATGGTTGTCTTTAATACATCTAAGACTCAGTTCTTACACCTATCAACCTGACAAAATCTTCCACAGGTATACCCACTAATGTTTAATAATATTCAGCTTAATCCTGCATCATCCTTGAACATGCTCGGGGTTTCATTTACTCGGGACTTATCTTGGAAAGATCATATTACATCTCTTGTAAAATCTGCTTCCAAGAGATTGGGTGTGCTAAGCCGACTCCGCTCTTTCTTTACCCCTGCACAATTGTTGACTCTATACAGGGGTTTTATCCGCCCCTGTGTGGAGTACAACACTCATGTGTGGGTAGGCTCCCCACATACAGCTCTTCTCAATAGGGTGGAGTCAAAGGCTTTTCGTCTCATTAACTCTCCTCCTCTTACTGACTCCCTTCAACCTCTGTCTCTTCGCCGCACTGTTGCATCTTTATCTCTTTTCTATCGCTACTTTAATGGTCACTGCTCCTCTGAACTGTCTGCTTGCATTCCTCCACCTCTACGACGGGCGTGTAGCACCCGTCTGGCAGCAAACTCTCATCCCTTTTCTGTCCAACTCTCTAATGCAAGAGTTAACCATTACTCCCAGTCTTTCACTTATGCAACAGGTCAGCTCTGGAACTGTCTCCCTCTGTCTGTATTTCCTGCTGCCTATGATCTCCAGTCTTTCAAACGCAGTGTGTCCAGGCATCTCAAAATGATCGGATCTTGAATTTGGCTCTGTATTGTATTTTGTTTTACTCTTGGAGGGAACTGTTACTGCGGGCTCATGGCCTTTGGTATATTAAACAGCCATGGAGACATCACACAACCCTGTTTCAGTCCCACATTGAGATCAAATAACTCAGCTCACCATCCACTTGAACCGCAGCCCTAGCTCCCTCGTACATACTCTTCACAACACTCAACAATTTCCCCTCCACTCCATATATTCTTAATACCTTCCACATACCTTGCCTATCTATTCTGTCATAAGCTTTCTCCAAGTCCATGAAGGCCGCATACACTTTCCTTCCCTTCTCTAGATACTTCTCCACTAAACATCTTAGAACAAATATCTGATCTACACACCCTTTTCCCTTCCTAAATCCCCCTTGTTCTTCTCCAACTAGCTCCTCTGTCATATGCCTAACCCTATCAATGAGTATTCTACCATATATTTTACCAGTCACACTAAGTAGACAAATACCCCTATGGTTACCACATACTTCTCTCTCCCCTTTTCCTTTGTACAAAGGAACAATTATACCTGATTTCCAGTCCTCTGGAACCCTTCCCTCATCCCAAGCCAATCTACACAACTTTCATATCCACTCCACAACAATCTCATCCCCATACCTAAGCATTTCACCACACACTCCATCAATTCCTGGGGCCTTTCCCAACTTAATCTTCTTCATCGCTTCCATTACCTCCGCCCTACTGATCTCTTCCTCCCTCCTCTCATCTCTTCTTCTCCCAGCCATTCCCCAACCACTTATACTCGCACTGCTCTCACTCTCTACATTCAACAAATCCTCAAAGTGCTCCTTCCATCTCCTCAGCTTCTCTCTCTTCTCCACCAACAATCTATTATTCCTATCTTTCACTCCCCTACTATTTCCCCTTTCACACTGCCTTACTTTCTATACCTCCTTCTAAAACAATTTCTTACTCTCCCTCCATTTCACACTCAGATTCCTCCCAAACTCTTCATCCACTTTCTTTTTACTCTCCTTCACCAGTTTCAACCTCCCTTCTCCTGCTGACATATACCTCTCTCTTCTCTCTCTCATCTTCTCCCCTACCTCTACTCACTACCCATTCACTATATGCCTTCTTCTTTTTTTCCACAGCTCGTTTCAACTCATCATTCCACCATGCTGTCCCTTGCACACCCTTGCATCTCCTCCTCACTCCACAAACCGCCTCACACGCTGCACCTATCTCTTCCGTGAAGATCTTACATACGTCTTCCACCCCTTCCATCTGCTCTAGCTCATACTTTCCCAATTTTTCTTCCACTATACTCTTATACTCTGTCATTTTCTCACTATCTTGCAATTTATCCACTCTTCTCACAGGAGTTGCTTCCTCCTGTCTTCCCCTTCTTCTCCTCAACCACTTTCTTTGCAGCTCTACCTTGGCCATCACTAAGTGATGGTCCGAGACTCCATTCCCCCACCCTCTCCACACTCTTGCATCCAACACTTGTCTTCTCATTCGCTCATCCACGCACACGTAGTCTATTATTGCCTTTCGTTCAACAAGTTCACCATCCATCCTTCTCATTACTCTCCATGTGTACCGGTGGATTATCTTATGCCGAAAGTAGGTGTTGGCTATTGCCAACCCCTTTCCAGCACAGATGTACACCAAAGTACTTCCATTCCCATCTATGTCAGCTGGCACACCCCACTGACCAACCACTCCATCCACTCGTACATTCCCAACTTTGCCATTCATGTCTCCAATCAACAGCACTTAATGACTATTAACAAATTAGCCTCGATCGAGAATCATGCAAATACACTGCTTTCTCCACAAATACAGGGTATTACCAATATAAACGAATGGCAATGGGGTTGAGGACAGCGCCAACCACATTTCATAGATTAATGAATTACTTACTGTCTAAAATGCTTGGAAAAGAAATGTTTGTCTATTTAGATGACATCATAATTGCTACACACATTATAGATGAACATCTACAGAAATAGGCCCAGCTCCTACATAAGCTTGCTGATGCTGGTTTTAAAATTATGCTTTCTAAATGTAAATTTTGCTTTGAGGAAATAAAATATTTAGGCCACAGACTAGATGCAGAAGGGATCCACATGTCTAAGGACAAAATACAAGCAGTAAGGGATTTCCCTAAACCCACAGAGATGAAGTAAGGCAATTTTGGGGTTTAGCGGGATATTACTGCCCCTTCATTAAGCAGTTACCTCATATAGCACAACCGCTATTCATTGTACTAAAAACGGATGCCGTATTCCAGTGGGGAGAGGAACAAAACTAACATTTAATGAATTAACCTACCGCGTGCCAGTGCCGTTTTAAAACGGTCTGATATAATTCCATGGCCCGTGCCAGTGCCGTTTTAAAACGGTCAAAAATAAAAAAACTTCACTGTGACTGCACATTTCAAAATTCGCGGGTAAAAATTGGCAGTCATGGAAGGTAACTGTTCCTCTACCATCCCACTGGCTGTCCAGGCCATACCCTCACTCACTCCCCCCCCCATGCTCACTCTGCCTCACTCTGCCTTTGTGCCTCACCCAGTGTTGTACAAAGTGAAGGCATTTTGTAAATATTTTCAGGTAAGTGAAAGTTGTAAATATTTTCTTGTAATTGTAAGGACTATATAGTGAAGTCAAGTTGTAAATACCTTCTTGCAAGTGCCAGGACTGTACGTAATGAAGTCAGGTTGTACCTATCTTCAAGTAAGTGTAAGATAATGTATTCACAGTGAGAAAGACATGCAAATTATGATAGATGCTGAAGTAATAAGTAATCAGAAAAGTGTACTGAACATTGCTATACCTTCCCAGCATAAATACCTGAGTATACCTTACATAGAAAACGGCTTCTCTCACGTACGTGGTGAGCATGAGAGAGTGGCTATACCTGTGCACAAGTATGCAGGACTCAATGAACATGAAACTCACTTCCGAGCCTTGGTGAGTATTTTCATGGTGAAATTCTTTGTTACCATATCAAAATCTATCATCTTAACCAAAAAAAAAAAGTCAAAAAATGGCAGGGATTGAGGTGACCCATAGGGCTAAAAATAGCTTGCATGCGGTAGGTTAATAGATAAACTTACAGGTGCACCTTGCTTACCCTATCCTAATTTCACAAAACCGTTTATAATTTGCACAGATGCATCCTTTAAAGGACTAGGGGCCATACTGATGCAAGAAGATAATCGTGGAAAAAATCAGCCAACTGCATTTGCTTGCAGACAAATAGAAGGTGTAGAGACAAATTACTGCACTACAAACATAGAAGCAGTTGCAATGGTCTTTGCATTACATAAGTTTCAAGATTTGGTATATGATTACAAAATTCACCTATTCACTGACCATAAACCACTAGTGAGCATGTTCCAAGAAAAACTCCTCTCTGGGAGGATAGCAAGATGGAAATGTAAAGTTTAAAACTACAATGTACATATTCACTACATCTATCTATCTATCTATATACCTAGGCTGCTTCCCTCAAGGAAAGGGAGGTAGCCGAGACAGGACGACTCACTCTCCATTTACTCATCCATTCAAACACATTCATTCGCATCTTAGCCCCAAAGGGGAGAACGGACAGATCCTCACTGCACCACACCGCACAAGGGTCAACTGCGCAATGCAATCAGTGACATCCGCAGCAGGGCCCGACAGCAGAACTGGTTTACCCCTGCCACATCATAATAGACCCATCCCCTTACCCGCACCTGACCTGACTAGCTGATCAGACCAAATGCGGGAGAATATCCCCTCAGGGCTGCGTCATCACTTATTCATTCACAATTTCTCTCCATTTATTTCTGTCACGCACAGCCACTCTTCCTTGCTCAACAGACATCCCTCTCGCATCCAGCGCTCTCTTCACACTGTCCATCCATCCTATTCGTGGTCTTCCTCTCAGCCTTACACCTCTCACATCAGATCTAGTTATCTTTTTCACTAATCGCTCATTATCCATTCTCTCCATATGCCCAAACCATTGCAACACCCTCTGCTCAGCTCTACCAGCCATCTCCCGAACAACTCCAGTTCTCCTTCATACTTCATCATTTCGCACTCGATCCATATGCGTCACTCCACACATACTCCTCAGACATCTCATCTCCATTACATTCAAACTTTTCCTCTCTGCTACACCCATATTCCATGTTTCAGCCCCATATAACGTAGTCGGTACCACAACACCCTCATACAGCCTTCTCTTTACATCCATTCTAAGCGAACGACATTTAAACACTTTTTTCATTCCTCCCAGCACCTTTCCTACTTCATTTATTCTAAACTTCACTTCTGCATCTATTCTTCCATCCACAGCAACATGTGACCCTAGATATTTAAAACAATCTACCTCCTCAAGCAACTCACCATTCAAAACTATATTCATCCCCCTACCATCTATCAACCTCGTACACTTCATCACTTTACTCTTATTCTCATTTACTTTCAATTTCCTCCTTTCTCACACCCTTCCAAACTCCTCTACCAACTGTCTCAATCTCTCCTCTGAATCAGTCACCAGTGCAGTATCATCTGCAAACAGCAGCTGCTTCAGATTCCACTCTCCTCCATCAACATTTAAAAGACTCAGACCACCTAATACTCTTGCATTCACCTCCCTTACAACACCATCCATGTAAATATTAAACAACCAAGGCGACATCACACATCCCTGTCGCAGCCCCACTCTCACGGGAAACCAATCACTCACAGCATTTCCCACTCTTACACACGCTCTACTATTTACATAAAAACTTTTCACCCCTTTTAGTAACCTACCATCAAGTCCATACAATCTTAAAACAGTCCACAAAGCCTCCCTATCAATTCTATCATACGCTTTCTCTAAATCCATAAATGCCCAAAATACATCCTTGCCTTTCGCTAAATACTTTTCACACACTTGTCTCACAGCAAACACCTGATCAACGCATCCCCTCCCTCTCGTAAAGCCACACTGCTCATCACTAATCACTCCCTCTGTACCCTCTCTAACTCTCATAATTAACACTCTACCATACACCTTACCTACAACACTCAACAGACTTATACCCCTGAAGCTAGTACATTCATACTTATCACCCTTGCCTTTATACAACGGGACCACACAAGCACTTGCCCAGTCAATTGGCACCATACCTTTCTCAAAGCACACATTCAACAATCTTATTAACCAGTCAACAATAGTCACTCCACCACCCTTCAGGCATTCCACAGCACACCCATCCATACCTGCAGCTTTCCCTGTTTTCATCTCCTTTACTGCCTTCTCCACTTCCTCCTTCGTGATCAAAGAATCATTCAACTCTCCCAACCCATTTATTCCTTGCACCCTTCCATCCGCCACAATCTCAGCCACCCTTTCCTCCTCTACATTTAACAATCTTTCAAAATACTCTGCCCATCTCTTCCTTACTGCATCCATCTCAATTAACATCCTTCCATCCTCTGCTTTTACTCGTTCTTCCTTCCCAAACTCTCCCTTTCGCACCCTTTTCACCTCCTTCCAAAACATTTTCTAATTCTGTTGAAAATTCTCTGTCAGCCGCATACCCCACCTCTCATCTGCTGCCACTTTAGCATCACGCACAGCCCTTCTCGCTCTATTTCTCTTTTCCTTATACCTTTCATATGACATCTCATCCTTCCTCTGCAGCCACACTTCATATGCACGTCTCTTCTCAGCCACAGCCATGCTTACTTCCTCGCACCACCATTCACTTCCTTTTCTTACACCACCACCCACACGTCTCACACCACACACCTCTTCTGCATGCCCCACCACAGCACTCTTAAACAACTGCCATTCCTCCTCCATGCTGCCATTTTCCCGATCTTTCACTGCGCTCCACTCATCTTTCAATTTCTCCTGATACTCTATCTTTTTCTCTCTTTTATCCAACTCACTCACTTTCAAAACCTCCCTGCCACACCTAACCCTCCTAGCTCTCACCCATCTCTTACCTACTCTTAACTTTCCCTCCACCAGGTAGTGGTCAGACATACCTCCACCCTCCCCTCTCAGAACTCTCACATCCAACAATCTTCCTATTACATTCCTAGACACAACCACATAGTCCATCAAGGCTCTATCAACAACCCTTCCACCCTCCTGTCTCACCTATGTATACTTATAAATATCTTTCTTCTCAAACAGCGTATTCCCAATCACCATCTCTCGCTCAACACACATCGCTATCATTCGTTCCCCATTTTCATTTCTTCCAGGCACACCATGCATACCAACTACGCCTTCAACTGCTACATTTCCCACTCTAGCATTCAGATCTCCCATCATTACCACATTCACATTCGCTCCAAAACTCTGCAGACACTCATCAACATCATTCCAGAGACTCCCTCTCTTGTTCATCCCTTTCACTACCAGGCCCATATGCACTCACAAACACCCACAACTCACGTTCAAATTTCGCTTTCACCCACATCAATCTCGATGACACCTCCTTCCATTCAATCACACATTGCTGTACTTCCGGACTCACTAACAAGGCCACACCTTCTCTTGCCCTTCCTCTATCAACACCTGACAATCTTCCATTCACACTTCCAAACATAGATACAAGATACAAGGCAAAATAAATTTAGTTGCTGATGCACTATCCAGGCCCGACAACAATTCATGTCGCGGCATTAGATCTCAAGAGAAACATCCCAAACCATGATGAAATCTCGAAAGCACAGAGACTTGATCCAACATGGTCTAAAGTTATATACATATTTGGAAAGTGGCCAGGACATACAATTACCAAAGCTACATATACCGTTTGAACATTTCACAGCAGTCAATAATGCCTTATATAGGATCAACCCAGGACAACCAACCCAGAGAAAAAATAATAAACAATTAGTGGTACCTAATGAAATGATACCTCAAGTATTAAGGATAATACACGATAGTCCACATGCAGAACATCCTGGCAAGGATAGGGCAGTTAGACAAGCCAGGCTGTTATACTACTGGCCATCGTTATGAAAAGATATAAACAATCATATAGACCGATGCAAATCATGTGCAAGACATAAAGGCTTCACATTAACACCTGCACCTATAGGGAAATACCCCGTGGCTGAATCGGTAGAGAGGCGGCCTGCGGTCCTAATGGTCCCAGGATCGAATCCCGGCTGGGGCAGGAACAGTTTGAGGATTTGAATTTCCTAAAAGCAGACTTTCCTGATCTACCAGATGACCCGCCGACATGTCGTAAAAATACCCCCGCTAATACCAATACACCAATCCTGTATGAGACAGCCCTAGCATGTATTCAATATGGATGGTGGGTGTTAGCGCCGAAGTGGTGACATGTGGAGGTGTAGGAGGACTACTGGGCCTTGGGATAGTTCAGTGCCCCCAAGCAATAGGCTCTGAAGCCTTTGCCCAGAGTCGGACACATAAAAAAAAAAAAAAAAAAAAAAAAAAAAAACCCTAATCAACCGTGGAACTTTGTCGCGGTTGACTTACTTAAGTTACCCTTTTCCTACAATAATAATCAGTATCTATTCGTGGCTAAAGACCACTTCTCAAGATGTGTGATTTAGGCCCCAAGTAAGGATAAGACAGCAGAAACAGTGCAAGGGCAATCATAGATAACATTATATGTAGGTTCCCAACCCCAAAGGTATTAATAAGTGATATCGGGGGTGAGTTTAATTCCAAAATCTTCCAAGAAATATGTAAACAATACAATATAAAAAAGGTAAATGTCACAGCCTATCACCCAGCATCCAATGGGCTTGTACAGAGACAAAACAAAAAGGTGTTGGATGTGCTATGACACATTCTCAGTGAAAATTATGCAAGCTGGGATGACTGGATTCCCTGAGTGGAAGCTTCAAATAATGGAGCAATTAATAAAGCTATAGGAGACACACACATTTCATTATATACGGGACAGACAAAAAATTATCTTACAAAATTCTAGAGGATGAAAATTTACCAGTATATAATTATGATGATTATCCTAAACTCCGTTTGCGTGAATGCCAAGATATACACAAAAGGGTGAAGAAACAATTATCGATGTCCTAGGATGAAATGCCGGAGTCTTTCAAGAAAAAGGCAAAAATATCAAAAATAATAGCTGGTAGCATACATGTAAGCTAGAGGTTAAGTGAAAGTCATAGCTAGAGGCCAAAGGAAATGCGTTAGTAAAATTCTCTCTTATGAATGCCAGACAGCAAGGTGTGACCAGAAAGCTACGTTACACACATGCACACACACAGGCTTCTAGAACATTCGACAACCGTATAGCCCACGTGACAGAAGTTCTAACATACGACAGGAAACAGGAGAAGAAGACAGAAGGAGTTAGGAGGCTGGAGGAGAAAGAAGAGAGAAGGAATTAGGAGAGAGAGGGAAAAGGAGGTCTAGAACCGAGAGAGAGGCACGGTGGTGTTAAAAAGGCATCAGGCTCACGAAGTTAAGTTAGTGTTGAGATATCCCCTTGAAGAAAATAAACTGCAGTCAACCCCAGACTCATCTTTATCTTCTCCTGTCACTGACTACAAGTGAACTGAGGTTATCTCCTACAATTTTAATCACTGTCCACTGCAGTTCGGCTATGACTACTATATAATTAATTACAAGTCTGATAATTATGTACGTTAATGGAATGGCCAATGTTTCACATGAATGTTTTAGTAGTCTTGGCGAAACTGCATCACAACCTGGAGCATCAGATTTTAGGGCGTTTAAGTAATTTACTACTTCACTGCCATTTGTTGGAGACATATACATAGAAAAAACCGGAGACTGATTTAAATACCTTTTATAATAACGTCAGAAGAATCTGATTCCACATTACCTAGATCAATAAAATGTTCATTAAAGGTAGTTGAGATGTCAGTACATGGTGGCTCTAATGATATGGTATGATATACATTATTAGTCCTGGCCAGAAGCGAGTTTATAGTTTTCCAGTGGGATTTGGGGTTTCTTATATTATTTTTAAATTTATTTTTGTAATATTCACTTTTGGCTGTCCTTGAGATTTTTGTTACATTATTCCTATATTACCTGTAAGTTTCCTAATGTGTTAGAGGCCATTTACTTGCTAGTCTTGCTGACCTATTTCTTTCATTAATACACCTTTTTAAAGCAGGAGTAATATATGGACTTATTTCACACTTATTATTTACATATTTTTTTCTTATTGGGAAGTGTTTCTGAAATAATGTGTTGAATTCATGGAAAAATAAATTAAAAGATTCGTTAGGACAAGTACACTGTGATACATTATTCCAGTAAACCTTTTCTATGTCATATCTAAAGTTTTTGAGAGCAGAATCAGGTATTATTCTTTTGCTGACGTATGCTGGAGGAAGATTTACTACTTCATATTTGAACTGTGATAGTATTGGATAACGATCTGAAATATGAATTAACTACTGTATATAGTTCCCGATATTTGCCTCTGCCTCAGTTTTCCATATGTGGTCAATAAACGTGGCAGTTGCGTCTGCAGCTCTAGTAGGTTTTGTGGTTAGTGGAAATAATGAAAATGAATACATTAAATTACAAAACTCATGAACATTAGTGTCACTGCATTTTAACAGATCCACTAGTAAATTTAAATCACCAATTACAAAAATTCCGTGAAATTTTTAATGATCAGCTAGAGAGAACATTTCCATCAGAACATTTACAAACTTATCTATATTACCACTTGGAGATCTATAAATACGTAGTAATAATGATTTCTTATTCATAATAGTAGTTTGAACACCAATACATTCTACAGTATAAATGTCTACTTTTGGAAATTCATTAGTACAATGGAATTATAACAATCAGAAATGTACAAGGCTACACCACCATCATGTGTGTTCCTACAATTGGTGAACACATTGTAGCCTGGCAACTGGTAAAGAGAAGTAATGTGAGGGCTTAACCTAATTTCTGTAAAACCCAGAATATTACATCTAGTGCTTATATTACATAGAAGAGTGCCTACAAAGGGTTGACAATTTGTAGGAATTGACCGTATATTCAGAGTTAGGACAGTAAAAATATTGTTGCTAGGTAATGAAATATTATCTAGGTAAATATATTCAGATCTAGGAATATGTTCATGTCTTAATGTTGTGTAACGATTATTTACATTCAAATTGCTATGATATTTATTTTGTACCTCAAAAATATCAAGGTCTTTTATACAGTATCTTGTGTACTGAAAGTCATTGTGAGACTTGGAGAAAATAATGATGATAATTATAATAACAGTAGTAATAGCAGTAGTAGTAGTAGTAGTAGTAGTAGTATTGTAGTACCTAATGGGGGTATTAATAGTAGTAATATCAGAAGTGGTAGCAGTAGTATTAGTCGTAGCAGTAGTAGCAGTAGCCGCAGTAGTAGTAGTAGTAGTAGTATAGTACTAATAGTAGTAGTAGTAGTAGTAGTACTTATAGTAGTAGTAGTAGTAGTAGTGGTAGTAATAGTAGTAGTAATACTAATAGTAGTAGTAGTAGTAGTAGTAGTGGTGGTAGTAGTAGTAAGTAGTAGTAGTACTAATAGTAGTAGTAGTAGTAGTAGTAGCTATAGCCGCAACAGCAGTGACATCAGCAACTGTAGTAGTAAAAGTAGTAGCATTACAGCAGTAGTAGTAATAACAGCAGCAGCGGTAGTGGTGGTCGTAGCAGTAGTAGTAGTAGGAGGAGGAGGAGGAGGACTGGGAGTAGGTGGTAGTAATATCTGTAATTGTAGCAATTGTAGTTGTAGTAACAATAGTAGTAATAAGAATAGTAGTGATAATAGAAGCAGTAGCAATAGTAGTGGAGCAATAGTAGTAACAGTAATGGTAGTAGTAGTACTAGAAGTAGTATCAATAGTAGTGATAAATACATAAATGTGTGTGTGTGTGTGTGTGTGTGTGTGTGTGTGTGTGTGTGTGTGTGTGTGTGTGTGTGAACAAAATAATTCATATTTATTTGTTCGATTATAACAAAACTCGGTCTA
The DNA here is from genome assembly GCF_032717465.1 of Coenobita brevimanus. Lineage (NCBI taxonomy): Eukaryota > Metazoa > Arthropoda > Malacostraca > Decapoda > Coenobitidae > Coenobita > Coenobita brevimanus. The sequence continues at coordinate 14,895,574 of NC_137005.1, forward strand.
AAGATTAAAGAACATCCCATGAGGAAACCCACTTTTTCTGAAAACACTAAGTTAAAGGTTAAGGTCACATAGTTAAGTCAAATGGTGCCTTAGTAATCCAGGCCTTAAACATTTTTACGTAACGTAGGCCAGTCACGGGAAAATGCTTAAGGGTAAGGCAAGTATGAAGTAATTCAATTTTGAGAGAAAAAGTCAAGTTAACACTTGTATGTGTCTTTGTCAACAAAGTAACTCAGACAGTTCGATCCGATCTTAAGAAGTTTTGGTGGGAGCACTGAGATGAAACCAAGAGGAAGGCCAGTTTTTTACAATAGATCAAAGGTCAAGGTCACAATGCGAGGACAACATAAGCAGTTTTTATCCGACCAAGACCAAACTTTGTGGAAGGGTAGAGCGAAGGGCATAATAAAAAAAATAGTAAACTTGGAGAACAATCAAAGACCAAGGTCACGGGGAAAGGTCAAATGCCATGATCACAAATCAAGGACAAATAAAACAGTTTTGATTTCATATGAACTAAGCTTGTTGGATGGGTTATGAGACGAGGGGGGTCAGTTTTTTAGGAAAATCAATAAAAGATAAAGGTAACAGGACAAGGTTAAATTTCAACCCTGGTAAGAACGAAGTAACTAAACAGTTTTGATCTAATGTGGACCAAACTTGGCAGATGAGTTGAGAATCACTCAGGGGATAGAGCAAGAGATCAAAGGTCAAGCTCAGATAGCAGTGTCAAATGACAAGGTTTAATTAGGAGTTTTTATCCAGTGTCGACTTAATCTTGAGGAAGTGTTCACGTTTATAACAGGGGAGAAATATTCAGCTCTTAGAACAATCAAAGATTAAAGTCACAGTGAATGGCCAAAAGTCAGAGTCACTAACCCAAGTTAGCTCATACAGTTTTCATCGGAATTAAACTCAAGCCGGTAGAAGGTTAAAATTAAGGTTTAGGCAAGAATGAAAACTCGATAATAAGAGTAATCTGTCAAAGTTCCAGGTCACAGGCCAAAGTTAAATTTTCAGTCTTTAGATCAGTTGAAAGATACAGGTGTTGCACCATCTCAGTGCTCCTCATTATCATTTTTGCCTTTCACACACACACACACACACACACACACACACACACACACACACACACACACACACACACACACACACACACACACACAAACAGGCAAGAAACGACTATACAAGAATGAGGAGGGAAGCCCAAAAACAGTTTGAGGAGGATATCATAAATAAAAGTAGTGATCAACCAAAGCTATTCTACAGCTACATCAGAAGCAAAACCAAAGTAAAAGATAAAATACAAGCCATTATGGACGATGGAATCATCTATACACAAGTGAAAGATATTTGTGAATCACTAAACAAGAATTTCCAAACAGTTATTACAGAGGAAAAAAAAAAATTGAGAGGGATTATGTGGAACATGTATGCCCACACATACTACCTGATATACAAACATCAGAAAAAGAAATACAGGAGGAGCTAAGTAAATTAGACAAAGGAAAAGCAAATGGTCCTGATGAAATTTCATGTTGGGTGCTATGTGAATGTGCAGAGGAGTTAAATAAACCATTATTTTAAATTTTCAAGAAATCCTTGAGTCAAGGTAAACTACCTGATATTTGGAAGAAAGCAAACATTGTTCCCTTATTCAAGAAAGGGAATAGACTAAATCCACTTAATTACCGACCAAGTATCACTAACCAGTGTTGTAAGCAAGGTATTAGAAAAGCTTATAAGAAAAGTTTGGGTAAATCATCTAGAAGAACACAGTATGATAACAGAAAGACAGTTTGGTTTCAGAAAAGGAAAATCATGTGTTACTAATCTGTTGAGCTACTATAGTAGAGTAACAGACACATTACAGGAAAGAGAAGAATGGGTGGACAGTATCTAGTTAGATTTGAAGAAAGCATTTGACACAGTACCACACCAGAGACTTTTATGGAAACTGTACCATCAAGGAGGAATTCGAGGCAAACTGTATTATTGGATGCAAGATTTTCTCATGAAAAGAAAAATAAGAACAGTCTATCTATCTATCTATCTATTGCCAGACGCCTCAATCCCGTTTGGGGTGGCCACAAACAAATCGCCTCCAAGTTGCCCTGTCACCCGCCATCTCACTCCCCTGCTCCCAACTCACACCCCCCTCTCTCATATACCTTTCCACCCCATCTCTCCATCTCATCCTCGGCCTCCCCCTCCCTCTTTCCCCCTCCACCTCACTCACATACACTCTCTTCGTCAGCCTTTCACCCTCCATCCTCTCCACATGGCCAAACCACCTCAGTGTGTTCCTCATAACGCGTCCTATCACATCCACATCAACACCACAACGCTCCTTTATATCCTCATTCGTCAGCCTGTCTCTCCATGTGACTCCACAGGCTCCTCTTATTTAACTCATTTCCACTGCTCTCACTCTTGACATGTGTCCTTCCAACAACGTCCAAGCTTCACTTCCGTACATTAGAGTTGGTATCACAATACTGTCATGTAGTAACTTTTTCACTTCCATGCTCACTTCCCTGTTTCTTATCACTGCTTTCAAAGAACCAGCAACCTTTCTTCCCTGCTGTACCCTTTCATGCACTTCACCCTCCAAACCTCCATCCTTACTCATCACACTACCCAAGTACTTAAACGTACTCACATTTTCCAATTCCTCACCATCCAACCTCGCTGTACATTCACTGACTTCACCTCTCTCAAAGACCATCACTTTACTCTTCCCTACATTCACCTTTAGATTCCGTTTCTTACACACTCTCTCAAACTCATCCACCAAGCCTTGCAGCTCCCCTTCGTCCTCACTCAACAACACAGTATCATCTGCAAACAACAGTACAGGGAGTTTCCAAACACTATCCTCTCTCACCAGGGCCACTCCAACATATACCTCTTTTATTACCCAATCCATGTACAGATTGAACAACTATGGAGACATGACACATCCCTGTTTCAACCCAACTTTCAAAGAGAAAAATTCACTTAGTTCACCATCCACACGCACTGCAGCCTTCGCACCATCGTACATACTCTTCACAGCAATCAACAACTTCCCATCTACTCCATATATTCTTAACACTTTCCACAATCCTAGTCTATCCACCCTGTCATATGCTTTCTCCAAATCCATGAAAGCCGCATACAACTTCTTTCCCTTCTCTAGAAACTTTTCCACTAAAGATCTGAGAATGAATATCTGATCTACACAACCTCTTCCCTTCCTAAAGCCTCCCTGTTCTTCTCCAACTAATTTCTCTGTTCTTTCTCTAACTCTGTCAATAAGTATCCTACCATACACTTTTCCTATTATACTAAGAAGACAAATGCCCCTATGATTACCACACACTTCTTTTTCCCCTTTTCCTTTGTACAAGGGAATAATTATACCTGACTTCCAATCCTCCGGGACTCTACCATCCTCCCAGGCCAATCTGCACATCTTCCACATCCATTCTACTACTATCTCTCCCCCATGTTTCAGCATTTCACCACACACTCCATCATTTCCTGGGGCTTTCCCTGATTTAACTTTCTTCATTGCTTCCACAACTTCTATCCTACTGATATTTTCCTGTCTTCTCACCTCCCTCCTTCTCCCAGCCATTCCCCAGCCACTTATACTCGCATTACTTCCATCCTCCACGTTCAACAATTCCTTAAAGTGTTCTCTCCATCTGCTCACTTTTTCTCCCTTCTCCACTAGTAATCTACCATTTTTATCTTTCACTCCTCTGCTAACTTCACTTCCACCCTGTCTTACTCTTTTCACCTCTTTCCAGAACATTTTCTTACAGTCCCTCCACTTTACACTCAAATTCCTCATCCACTCTCTTCTTACTCTCTCTTACTAATCTTTTCACCTCTCTCTTTCTTTCTACATATAACTCTCTCTTCCGCCTCTCAACTTCTTCCACGCCCCTATTTCTCATCCATGCATTGTATGCTTTCTTCTTTTGTGCCACAGCCCGTTTCACCTCTTCAGTCCACCACGCTGTTCCTTGCACCCCCCTCCGTCTTCTCTTCCTTCCACACACCACATCACATGCTGCACATATTTCTTCTGTAAATATTCTACACACACCTTCCACGTCCTCCATCTGCTCCAATTCATATTTGCCCAATCGTTCCTCCACTTCTCTCTTATACTCTGCCTTTTTCTCATCCTCTTGTAACCTTTCCACTCTCCTTGCAACTACTCCTTCCTCTCGTCTTTCCCTTCTTCTATTCCTCCATCTTACTTGAACTTTAATTCTGGCCACCACCAAGTAGTGGTCAGAAAGTCCACTCCCCCAACCTCTATAAACTCTTGCATCCAATATACATCTTCGCATCCTTTCATCCACACACACATAATCAATCATTGCCTTCCTTTCACTCAGTTCACCACCCACCCTTCTCATCACTCGCCATGTATACCTGTGGATCATTTTATGCCTGAAGAGTGTATTGGCTATCACCAACCCCCTCCCAGCACAAATGTCCACTAACGCACTCCAATTCTCATCTACCTCAGCAGGCACACCCCACTCACCAACTATTCCATCCACCTTCACATTCCCAACTTTACCATTCAAATCACCAATCAAAAACACTCTCTCATTCCTTCCAAACTTTTCCAAGCACACATCTACATTTGTCTGGAACTCTTCTCTCACTCTTCTAGCACGATCTTGCGTTGGCACATACACACACACAATCGCCCACATTTGTATTCCAACTTTCAACTTTACCCACACAATCCTTGATCCAACTGATCCATACTGTCTTATGCTACTCTTCCATCTTTTACTCACAACTATACATACTCCTTCCTTTGCCCTCTCATTCTCACCTACTCCTGCACATATACCCCATCCATACTCCCATTCTCTCACACTTCCTCCTCTCCATTTTGTTTCAGTTATTCCACATACATCCACTTTCGCATCCTCAAGCACCTGGACAATCTCTCTCTCTTTCACCTCATCATTTGCTCCCCTTACATTCCAAGTTCCAATTGCAATGTCCTTTGTCCGGTCCTTGGTACTAAGGGGAAATTACTCATCATGGAAAGAAGTGACTAGTGGAGTACCACAGGGCTCAGTGCTGGCATCAATCATGTTTTTAATGTATATAAATGATATAGACAGTAACACTGGAAATGAAAGCTATCTAAATATGTTTGCTGATGATGCAAAAATACAAAGGAGAATTACTAACACAGACTCTTGTAAAGAGCTACAAGAAGAATTATATAAACTTCATGAATGGAGTAATACATGGCAAATGGAATTCAATGTGGACAAGTGTCATGTAATCAAGTTTGGTAAAAGTGGAGAAAGACCTGATTGGGATTATATGTTAGGAAATAAAACCCTACACACATCAGAAAGAGAGAAGGACCTAGGTGTGATTATCAATAACAGACTATCTCCGGCTGACCACATCAGTGAGAAGGTACGGAATATGTATACACTGCTTGCCAATATGAGAATAGTGTTTACATACATAAATGAAGACATGTTAAGAAAGATAATAACATCATTCATCAGACCAACCCTGGAATATGCATCAGTAGTCTGGAGTCCTCATCTCAAAAAACACAAAGATAAGATTGAAAAAGTTCAAAGGGCCGCAACAAGATGGGTACCAAGCTTAAGGGATCTAAGCTATGAAGAAAGACTAAATAAACTGAATCTACCAACACTACAGGAGAGAAGGAAAAGAGGTGACATGATTATGTTATATAAATGCATATCAGGGAAGGAGAAAATAGACATGAATGATTACTTAACGTATGGGGAAGCATCAGCAAGAAGAAACTGCAAAAAATTGCATAAAAAGAGAGGTGATAAAGACGTAAGGAATTTTAGTTTCCCAAATAGAGCAATTGATCAGTGGAATGCACTACCGACTGAAATAGTGTGTGCCAAAACAATTCACAACTTTAAGGATATGTACGATAAATATGGTTTAAGACACGAGACAGTACGAGCTTGACTCATTCCTGTAAAGATACAATTAGGTAACAACAATTAGGTAAGGACACACACACGTTCAACAAAATATAACACCCACTCTCGCTTAGCGAAAGATACAATAACAGGAAGAGGAAAAATCACCAGGAAACAAACAAACAAACAAACAAAAAAACAGATAAAAGACAGAAGGGAACGACGGAAATAAACAAAGATAGGCAGAAACAAAGACGAAAGGCACTAACGACAAAGACAAAAATATTATAAACAAATGAAGAAAGATACAAAGACGAAACATAACAAAAGCAGAAAGAAACATAGTCAACAAAAACAGGGGGGAGGGGGGAGACAAAAGGAAAGCAGGACAGACGGAAAAAAGAAAGGGCAAATGACAGTAAATTACAGAAAGAGAGAAAGACAAAGATACTAAGAGCGAAACAAAAGACAGAAAGGAACAAAGACAAAAAGGACCAAAGGAACAGACAGAATCAAAGAAAGAAACAAGATATGTTACTATCCTTACCAAACCCATAACCCCTCACCAACGTTCGTTTAAATGCGATAAAAACTGTCTGAGTCGACTTGACCTAATTGACTTGATATTTGACACTTCCCTGCGACCTTCCCCTCTTACTGATTGTTTTCAAATCTGATTCTCATTATATATATTTTTTACCAGATCCCTGGAGTTATGACTACATCAAAGTAAAACTGCTTAAGCTGACTTTGCCATGTAACTCTGACCTTTAACTTATTTCTCCAAAAAAACATTAGGTCAAAGTCTTGGGTGATCCTCAGCACACCCACGAAGGTCGATCTAAATCAGATGAATATTTTTTAAGTTATTTATTCAAGTGACCCTAACCATAAAGTTAGTGCTCTCAAAATCGATTCCTTTAATTTCTGCACTCCTCTTAACCCCTCCCCCCAAAATTAGTCTAATCAGACAGAAACTATTAATGTTGGCCATAACCTTTGACTTTTACATTGAACCTAATAATGTCAAGAAATAATACTTTTCTGACTCTAAACTTTTCCACTACGTTTCACTGAAATCGAAAAAAAAAAAAAAAAAAAGATATAGGGTTAGAAAACAAATGCAGACTGAGTTTTGGCCGTGACCTGTGACCTTGGCCTTTAAATGATTGTTGAAATTAATGAATATTCTTGCCTTACCCTCAACCTCTCCTCCAAGTTTGATCTAAGCTCGATAAAAAAAATTACTTTAAGCTGAACTTTGCTTGGTCAGTGTTTGAAATAAGCCAGTGAATATTTCTTTGGCCTGTTCATCTGAAAAACAACACATTTAGTTAGTGGCTGTGCCTTCCACCATGTTTAAATAGAATCGGATAAAAACTGTTTCAGTTATTTTGTTACACACACACACACACACACACACACACACACACACACACCTCAAAACATAACACCTGCTCCACCCCGCTATCATCGGTGTAATAAATAAATGAAAGAAAAAGAAAACCGTAAAGAAAGGAGAATAAAATAAAAACAGACAAGGACACAGAAAGAAAATTATAAAGACAGAAAAAAAGGAGACAGAAAAATACAGACAGACAGAAACGTAGGCAAGCAGGAACGCAGACAGACAGACACACTGGCCGACAGACTCGCAGTCGGATGAACATGTAGATGGGCAGACACATAGGCAAACACAGACAAAAATATATAGACAATCAAAGACAGACAAAACGACAGAGAAACAGAAAGACAACCGGAAATAAAGATCAACAGAAAGAACGATAAAGATAGGGAGACAGTTAAAATATCAGGCCAAGTGAAGGCAAACACAATGAAGAACGTACTGAAAGACAAAGGCAAGTAATGAAAGAAACAAGCAAACAAAGACAAAAACACTGTGAGACAGAAACAGAGAAAGAAATCAACAAAGGAAGATAAATACATATATAGATAGGCAAAGACAATCAGACAATCTCACTTAACAATGCCCTCAGCTGGACCTATCATGTTATATCACTTGCTATAACCGCTTAAAAAAAAAAACTTGGATTATTGTACAGAGTCAGTAACATCTTCACTGATGAGCAGTTGGCTATAATTTATAAGTCATGTGCGCTCTCAGCTTGAATATTGCTCACCTTTGTGGAACGGATGTGGAGAGGTTGCATTAAAACAACTAGACAAAATTCAGAACAAGGCTGTTAGAATTATTAACAACCCTGCCATTACAAGTAAACTACCTCCCCTGCAAGTAAGAAGGAATGTTGCCTCCCTTGCATTATTTTACAGATAATTTTATGGCAAATTCTCATACGAAGTTGCGTCCATGGTGCCACCTCTCCGTATCTTCCCTTGTGCTACACGAGCATCTAGTAGCGCTCATGACTGGAATATCACTCAGCCATATAGCAGAACTTCTGCCTATCAGAATTCTTTCATTCCCCGAACTGCATCTCTCTGGAACTCGCTTCCCCAGGGTTGTTTCCCTCCAAATTTCAACCCACAGCCGTTCAAGTCTAACAGTTACAGATATTTTATGAACATAGGACACCAGTAATCTGGTGTATGGATTATTTTTTTATTCATTTGTTTTTCCTTCCTCCGTTCTGTTATTAAAAAAAAAAAAAGACACAAAGGCTAACAGAAAGACGAAAGAATTTACAGAAGACAGGGAAAGAGTGACCATGATAGGGAGTCAAACAACAGAAAAAGGATAAAGTCAGAAGGAACGACAACACGATAATAATATAAAGTATTACAGAATACTAAAGGGTTATACTTTAATCCATTAGCTCCAGAGTTCCTGTGCAAGGGATATTGCCGGATGGGTATTAAGCGTACCGCCCTCCGCCTGTCGGCTCATAGTCGCGAAGCTCATAGGTCTCTACCCCCGGGTTCCCTTCCTTATTAATTTTTGAAAATGCCCAGTTCCGTCTTCAGTAACTAAGGACACTGAGCAGAAATGGGATAAACTACTTCTTACGTGTTCATACTGTCCGTGAGATGTATTTTGGTTCCCGACGTTTTCTGGGCAGTGGTACGCCCCAGTCTCGACATTTTTGGACCTTTTTTTTTTTTGGCTCAAACATCTGCTTTTGGTGAGAAACATCGAAAATTCACAGAGAAATCGCACACCTGAGGTTTAAAATACTCGATCTAGGTACGTGTTTTCTAACAGGCTGGCACCAAAGAAAACGAGCTCTATGGGAGGGTAACTATTTTATCCACTCATAAACAGTATTTATTTATTTGCTTGGTACGAATTTATATGTAGTACAAGAGTATATTGGTTTTCAAACAGTAATATAGGCATTATAAGCATTGTTTCATTCATTAACTCCTCACCATTCATGACCTTTTTTTCCCACATTACCTGATCATCATTTCTGACTGTTTCTTCCTCTAATGCTATGTAAACTTTGTCCTCCACATTGTCATCGATTGGGGAATCACTCTGGCCCTGAATGTCTTTATTGGCCAGGTCACTGGTAACAGGTGAATTGCCGAGACAATGGCATGCAGGGGGGGAAGGAGAGGTTATGTGGTGTAAGGCATTGTCCCTGCTTGGCATCTTGTAGAGGAATAGAGGAAGGTGTCCCTTGTATACGTGCCAAAAATCACTCGCAAAATCACTAGCGAAAATTGAAAATTGTGCAAATTAGGGACCTTGCAATGTTGCCGCATTAATTCACGTCTCCAGGATATGAGTGCACATCATGTGAGGACGTAAAATTCACATCTCCGGGACGCGGCGGGTTAAAGGTGTGCTGAGGTAATGCATACGATTGGAAAGAATGCTGCTCTCTCTCTCTCTCTCTCTCTCTCTCTCTCTACATATATATATATATATATATATATATATTTATAATTCTTGGCCAGGAAGAAGATCCCACAGGTCCGGCAGGCTCCCTGCTCACCAGACATGGCTCCGTGCGACTTTTGTTATTCCCCAAGCTCAACACTCCGCCGAAAGGTTCCTCATTTGAGACAAGAGAAGAGATTATGACGAATGCTACAAAACCTAAGGTCCGATACTTTCTCACCTGACCATATATATATACTGTATATATATATATATATATATATATATATATATATATATATATATATATATATATATATATATATATATATATATATATATATATATATATATATGTAGGTAGAGTCATTTATGGTTCTGTGAATGAGTCCCTATTGACAATTAAATATATCTTTATCTGCTACTCTTACAAACTCATGGTGTCAAGTTAGTCAGGCTCTTGCTTCATCGGTTATCCCTTACTATTGCTGTATGGCCTGCCCACCGGCATTTTTCTGCTTTTGTAACTTCTCTGATGTCTTTTACTTTAGTCTGTTCTCTTATCCGAGTTGATCTTTCCCACTCTCTGAAAGATAATCCCAACATTGGCCATTTCATTGCCCTTTCAGAATGGACTAGTTGATTTTCTAACGATTATGTTAGTTTCTAAGTCTCACAACCGTACTTCAAAGCCGGAATTATAGATTCGTTGTATACTTTTCGTTTTATACTTATTGGCAAGCTACATTTCATGATGTTGCTATGTTTACCAAATGCTTTCCATCCAACTGTAATGCGTCTTTTTATTTCGCTATCAATGCCTTTCGTTAATTTTTGTATTTGTCCCAAATAATTGTACTTCTTGACTCGATTTCTTGAAGAATTTCTTCACTTATTCTGATGACGCTCTTTGATGTATGTGGATTAAACATTAATTTTACTCCGGTTCATCTTTAGCCCTACTTTAACCCGCGCCGTCCCGAGGACGTGCTTCCACGTCCTCACGTTTTGTCACAGCTAATCCCGAGGACGTACTTCAACGTCCTGCAATTGCAAGGTTCATAATTTCCACAATTTTCAATTTTCGCGAGTCATTTTTCGTACGTATACACGGGACACCTTCCTCAACAAGATGCCAGGCAGAGACAATGCCTTACCCAGCATGACCTCCTCCCCCCCCCTGCATGCCCTTTTCTCAGCAATTCACCTGTTATCAGTGACCTGGCCAGTATAGCCATATCATGCCACGGTACGAAATTCAGGGCCAGAGTGATTCCCCAATCAATGACAATGTGGAGGACAAACTTTATATTGCATTAGAGGAAGAAACAGTTAGAAATGATGATCAGGTAATGTGACAAAAAAAGGTCAGGTATTAGTGAGTGAAACAATGCTTATAATGCCTATATTACTGCTTGAAAACCAATATACTCTTGTACTACATATAAATTCGTAACAGTAAATAAATAAATACCGTTTATGAGTGGTGTGAAATAGTTATCCTCCCATAGAACTCGTTTTCTTTGGTGCCAGCCTGATAGAAAACCCAGTAAGGTAAGGAGGCTCTCCTACCTGTAATGAGTATTTTAAACCTCAGGTGAGGTGAATTTTCGATGTTTCTCACCAAAAGCGAAAGTTTTAGCAAAAAAAAAAAAAAAAAAAGGGTCGAAAAATGGTCGGGATTGGGGGGTACTAGTGGTCAAAAAGTGGTCGGGACGGGGCGGGTTAAGACTTTCTTTGTTAAGGTGATGGCGGTTTCGGAGATTAGGACAGTGTCATCTACAAGTCTTAAAAGGTTTAGCTTTCCTGGATCTATGTTTATTTCTTTGTTTTCCCAGTCTAGCTTTCTGAAAATACTTACTAGGCATGCTGTAATAAGTTTTCGTGAAACTCTATCTTCCTGACGTACGCCCTTCTCAGTCTACATTTAATTTAACTGTGGCAGTTCCCTCTTTGTATATGTTTTCGAGCAGTTTTACAGTGTTCTCATTTACTCCTCGTTCTCGCAATGAATTTATAATTGCTATATGCTGCACTAAGTCAAAACTCTTTTCGTAATCAACAAAACCTAAGTGCAATGGTATATTTTATTATTTAGTTTTCTCATTTAGCTGATTCATTGTGTGTAGATGATCAGTAGTCGATTTTCCGGATCGGAATCATGCCTGTCCACGAGGCTGATTTTCTTCCAAATTTGTTGTTATTCCGTTCATAAGGACTTACGTGAAGAGTCTGTAAATGACTATAAACAAGTTAATGGGTCAATAATTAGTATGATCTTTTGAGCCGCCATTTTGTAAAGTAAAATAACTATTTCATTACACTATGTTTTGAATTTTTCTTCTCTAATGCATTGAGTAAATAAGTGGGGGAGCCTGTTTGTACTTCTGCACCGCCTACCTTCTTTTCATATTTTTAGGAGAAATGTTTATATCATCTTGTGTAACCTCAGGTATTTCAGTTAAGTGAACTGAAAACTTGGCTATTGGTACTACTGTCTTTTAAGCATAAAATTCTTTGTAAAATTCTTCAACTCTCCTCACCATCTTATCTCTTCGTTTAGTGACTTTGTCTTTCAGTGATATAATTTGCTCCTTTTCTAGTGCCATTTGACATCGGACCTGTTTCAGAGTTTTCCATTTTGGATGGTTTCTTTAATTTGATGCATGATACTCTTTCTGTTTTCTTCTGTTTTTTGTCTCTTGTTGTTAAGCTTACTTTATTCTCTTCGTTCTATTGCATCTTTGTTTTTACCCTCATTATCGCCCGCTATTAGAAGGCTGAGTGATAATGTTTTTGCCTGCCTGTGTGTGTGTGTGTGTGTGTGTGTGTGTGTGTGTGTGTGTGTGTGTGTGTGTGTTCCCATTATATCTCATGAATGGCTAGAGCTATCAACATGGAACCTTCAGAGAATCAAGATATGGCCAAAATCTTGGCCGAGTCAAAAATGTGCACTCCGGGTCAAGGTCAAGTTGACCAAAATGGTGCCAAAAGTCAGCTAGGTTTTATCGCCTGCCTTTAGCACCATTAGATCTCATGAACGGCTTGAGCTATCAACATGAAACCTTTAGGGTATCAAGATATAGCCAAAATCTTGGACTAGTTCGAAAATGGGCACTCGCGGTCAATGTCAAGGTCACCAGTATGGTTGTCAAAGGCCAACTAGTTTATATCGCCCGCCCTTATGACCATTATATTTCATGAACGGCTTGAGCCATCAGCATGAAACATTCAGGGTACCAGGATATGGTCTAAATCATGGACTTGGCCAACAGTATAATCTAGCGGACGATTAGCATTCGGCTCTCAAATGCTTTTCTTTCATTTCCTTTTTTTTTTTTTTTTCATGAGCTCGAGTGTCTTTTCCAAACACTTTTTGGTTTTGCTTGTTAGGTTTCCCTGCTGCCTCTGCTGATTCTCTTGGCACTTTTGTTAGTCTGTCATTCAACTCATCAAAGTCACATGCTGCATTACTTAGACTCTGAAATTTGTTCGTTATTTCGAACTGAAAGACTGCTTTGTTTTCCTATACTTCTACTGGGCATATATATATATTTTTTAATTCTGATGATCTCTCTTTCACTTCTGAAATTGAATCAGGCTGTGCAATACATCATTCTATTGTTACTTCATGTATTTACTTTGTTGATAACTGTGACATCTGTGATCGGGTTATTCTTATCTATTATATTACAGACGATTTCATCTTTGGCTGTCCATTTCGAATTCTTCATGTCAATTTTCTCCCCATTCTTCTGTGAAAGAATGTGTTCATAATTCTCATGTTATACATTTCAGCCTAATTTACCATCATTTTAACTCTTTCATTCATTTTTCCCACCCCAAATTATCCCATACTTGATTCACCATATTTTGATTTCAAAACTTTTGTACTGAAGTCCCCCGTGAGTATAGTATATGTGGTCTTTTCTTCTTTCATTATCTGGAAGACGTCGTCATAGAATGTTTTCATTTCTTCTTCTGAGCGTTGACAATTCGGTGCATATACTTGTATTTCATTTAGGGTGCATTTTTGGCAAAATCTAATTACAATCCATGCTGCTGTGTCAGATACACAGCTCAGTTTAGAAATATTGTCCGCAAGACTTCTGTTAATTAGAAATCATATACCAGTAACTCTTTTATTTTACCTTCCTCTGAGGTGAAATAGGTAGCTGCTGTCTTCGATCTGAGTTATATATATATATATATATATATATATATATATATATATATATATATATATATATATATATATATATATATATATATATATATATATATTGTGAGGGGAAGCTGTATAATCGTTTCAAGGTCCATATCTAATACTGTGACAAATGTTTCGCGACGGCAGGACGAGGCAGTAGGCCTACTGTGCATGCTAATCTGCTGTCAGTCCTATTTGTCAAAATATAAAAGTATAAGGCCATGACATAGAGTTTTAGTAGACGTAAGAGAACCAACGCGAAGAAACCGAGAAAAATCCCATTACGAAAGCGAAACGAGGAATATCAGAAGATAAGACAACCTGTCTCCAGGGTGACCTTGTTAAGACCGCTACACTCCTCAAGCATGCTCACTGTTTTGGTATTTAACGCACACACACACACACACACACACACACACACACACACACACACACACACACACACACACACACACACACACACACACACACAATGTTGCAGAATGTAGGTGATGCAGGGTTCTTCAGTAGGATCAGTTTGTGAATGACACATCTCTAACATGCTCACCAAGTATGCACTTTCCTACAAGTATTTCACGCCGCCTATAACACTACTGCTTACGAAAATCGGTTTCATAGCCGAGTCTTGAATGATGGCAAGAGGTGTTATGAGAGGCTGAATTGTGAATGAATGTGTCATGAAAATTATTATTATAACTTGCTGAGCCTACGTTCGGTGTGAAGAAACATTAGTGTCGGACGAATTTGCAGCCTCTTCATATTCGGATCCTCTTCTTACGTGGAGAGGGTCTAAGTCAAGCTGCAGCTACATCATTTCTCACAAGGTGTTCATATTCCAGTATGTAGGTAAAGTTCTTCCGTTTAAACAAGTCCAAACAATGCGAAATCAAGAGTCTATATGTAATTTAAAAGGGTGTATCATGGGCGAGTGGTTTTTGTGAGATAAAAGCGTGCAGTACGAGTATTATTATTTTGGTCCTGTTTAACCACAGCTTCGATAGACTTGCAAGATATGAAGGTGGCTCCGTTATATAACAGTTTTAAATCGGACCGTGTTATAGAATATGGTGGAATGATTCACGGGAGACTGCAAATTTAATTTACTTCAGTTCATAGCAAGTTATTTTGGTATGGGAGTGAAGAGTGCGATAATCGAGTGTGAGTGCCTAGGGCTATAATTACTAGTTTGCGGGACGCGGGAAAGATTAATAAGATTTCAGAGTACTTGGGAGTTAACGGCCTCAGAATAAGACTTTACATTGTCATCCTGCATTGAATGATCATTTTGTAAGAGAATGTCATGTACTGGAACAGAATGGGTTTAATTCAATAACACAGTAACTACTGGCACTGTTTGGGACTGAAATGTGAGATTGTTACCCGTAAACGAATAATTCCTTCAGTGTAACATATTTTATTACCAGTCTCGATTGTGAAGCTGATGTCGTTTTCAGTTTGTCTGTTTGTGTGTTTTTCTGTGTGTGTGTCTGTTACCACGACAACTTCCCAACTGTTGAAGATATCATCACAAAACATTACAGATGTGTAGTAGGGAAAAAATCGATCACGAGTTCGAAATTAGTGAAAGTAGGTTAAGGTTTGTGTCTGTTGCCAAGATGACTTCGCAACCACTCAAGATATCATCAGAAAATTTTACAGGTCTGTACTAGGGATGAAAATCTCCTACGGGCATTGTTTTCTGTCTGTCTCTATGTCTGTCAGCACGATAACTTCGCAACAGCTCAAGATATTATCACAAAATATTACAGGTGTGTAGCAAGGATGAAAACCTCGAAGTTGGTAAAAGCAGGTGAAGGTCTATGAGTCTGTTACCACGATAACTTCACAACCGCTCAAAATATCATCACAAAATTTTACAGGTGTGTACTAGGGATGAAATCTCCTACGAGTTCGAATTTGGTGAAAGTAGGTTAAGGTCAAAGTCATACTCCGAGCCGCGCTAGATATGTATCGGCTTGCGGTTGGTGTGATTCCCCTTTTGGGGAGTCTCCTAATTTACAACTGCTTCTACCAGACAAGATTATGCAGCCTGGGACAGACAGATGTCCGTTATCGAAGTAACTAAAAGTAGACTTAGCTGACCCAAAGAATGAATGGACAGAATTATTACAGTATTTGATACGCATACGACCGCGTGATAATTTTTTTTTTTCTCGGCTATGGAGACAACCTGTAACATTAATGGAGAATGTAATGTTGTTGTGATTAAGTAAAATATAAAGTGGTTCATTGAGTAGCAGTAAAGATATGGTGGAGTGGGGATTGTTTAGAGCTGGTGGCCACAAGACAATCTTGTTAGGAACCACTGCTTCCAATAATATGTGCCTGAGGAAGATTCATAAATTATATATATATTACGACCTATAAGTTCATATAAACTTTCATTGTGAGGAATTTGCTTTAGATATAGGTATTTGAAATGTCTATTTAACTTTTTTTTAACTGATTCATGTCGTGTGTGTGTGTGTGTGTGTGTGTGTGTGTGTGTGTGTGTGTGTGTGTGTGTGTGTGTGTGTGTGTGTGCAGGCTTTGTGTCCGTTTGTACATGATGAATAATTTATCTTACTATGAGCAAATTGCTGGCACTCTGTACAAAAAAATACTCCTTTGCCTGCTACAGGTGATATATATATATACAAGGGTATTGAGTGGATTCCGCTGGTGTGTTTCTGTGACATATATATTTTTGTGTGCTTAGCGAAGACGATCCATGTTCTTTTATGTTGCCTTTCTAGTAGGGAAATATGTTTGAGGAAGTTCATTTGAGAGGTGGATGATGACAGATGGTCTGCAGCAAAAGATGAATGCTGTGTGTGTGTGTGTGTGTGTGTGTGTGTGTGTGTAGGGAAGGTCGCGTCATGGAGAAACTAGCTGAAAAGTTGGAGAGACTTTTGTTCATGATATATCTGAACCATTTTTGTTGGTTCTCTGTTGACATTTTTAGTGCTTCTACTGATAGCATTTGTTGTTGTTGTTGTTGTTGTTGAGAGTTTTCTTTGTCTTACGCTTTCTTTATTGTATAACTTCGGATTCTACGTCCCCAGTTTAAGTGGTGGGTAGAATTGTATGGAAGTAATAATGGTGTTGCAGAATTTTTACCAGTTCGTACTTCTGCTTGTGAAATTAAAATGACGCTGCCTAATGATAATTTGATTTGCAGTACATTACCGTGTTCATCACTATAGTTCTGAAAACCTGAATCGTGAAGCAAAATGGACGGGTTGTGATTTCATGTTACTGTGTGATCGATCCTGCCCACCCATTCATGATTAATAATGATAATGAGAACATGATGACAATGAAAATAATAATAATAATAATAATTATTATTATTATTATTATATTTATTATTATTATTATAATTATTATTATTATATATTATTATTATTATTATTATTATTATCATTATTATTTTTATTATTATTATTATTATTATTATTATTATTATTATATTTATTATTATTATTATCATTATTATTATCCTTTTGATTTTATTTTTTATTAATATGAGAGAAACTCCTGGATGATCAAACAGAACACTGCAACATAAACCACTAGGTGAAAAATTGAACCTGCGTTGTTCCTATAAACACCCATTTCTGTATTGTTTCTGGAGTGTAGGGGTCTGTGGCTAAGTTACAATAGTCCAGAATATTTAGCGGAGGTGGACCCTGGCACGTATTTACTTTGCATGATAAAAACACCTTCAGTCACTTATATTTAATACGAACCTCTAGATGGGAAGCACGGTCGCCACTACGATTTGAATACTACCAGGTGCCTAGCATGATATATTAAACTGGTTTATAAAACCTCTACGATGCTGGACAAAGGTATGAGAAACTGCACGTGAGACAGCAGTGTGTGACACAATAATGGAATGCGTCGAGTCAGAGAGACTGCAGTATGGGTTTTGCAACTCGAGACACACCATGACATAATGAAGCCTGAGAGCCAACAACACGGAGAAGGCAGCCAACAAGCTGAACGAGGGGGGAGGCGGATAGTGGAGTTCCCAGAGTCGCAGATGGCACCAGAAGTTAGTTTCTCAGCTTGTTCTGTTGTCTGTCAGTGGTGCAGGAGAGTTGGTGACAGGGAGGTGTGTGTGTGTGTGTGTGTGTGTGTGTGTGTGTGTGTGTGTGTGTGTGTGTGTGTGTGTGTGTGTGTGTGTGTGTGTGTGTGTGTGTGTGGTGTGTGTGTGTGTGTGTGTGTGTGTGTGTGTGTGTGTGTGTGTGTATGTGTGTGTGTGTGTGTGTGTGTGTGTGTGTGTGTGTGTGTGTGTGGGTGTGTGTGTGTGTGTGTGTGTGTGTGTGTGTGTGTGTGTGTGTGTGTGTGTGTGTGTGTGTGTGTGTGTGTGTGTGTGCGTGCGTGCGTGCGTGCGTGTGAGAGAGAGAGAGAGAGAGAGAGAGAGAGAGAGAGAGAGAGAGAGAGAGAGAGAGAGAGAGACAGACAGACAGACAGACAGACAGACAGACAGAGACAGACAGACAGACAGAGACAGACAGACAAACAGACGGACAGACAGACAGAGACAGAGAGAATAATATGAAGAAGAAACGAAAAGAAACCAATAAAGTAACGGAGAATGATTAAAGGAAGGAAGAAAGAATAAAGCAAAAGAAACTAATAATGACTAGAGGTAAGGATGAAGAGAGAGGAAAAACTGAAAGAGGGATAGTAGGTGCAGTAAGGGAAGATAATGGAAGAAAGAGACGGAATCGGAAGAATGATGAAACAGTGAAAAAGACTAAGGGGGAACAAAAGGAGAAAAACTGAGTCTTTGTCAGTCCGTCTGAAAATATTTCCGAGATTATTTTCGTGCACGCTTCAGTATGAATCTCTCTCTTTCTCTCTCTCTCTCTCTCTGGCGAAATTGAAGGAGAGTGTCACGTCCTCGTCTTGCTGTCTGTGTTACTGCTGTTAATAACGATAACGCGTTGTAATATGTTCAGGGTATGGATACTATTATCTTATTTTTATGTTTTTTTTAGACACTAGGTATTAGAAATAGTCTTCATAACTTACTAAATTATAAGGAGTTTATGTATTCTAGAATAAGATCGTTTAGCAAGATTATAATTTAAAATATGTCATTAGATTGAAGGGGTTAACGCGAGTTCCTCCCTCTACTAGAGGACCCTAAACAGATTTGTTTTTTTTTTTTTGTCTGGCAACCCTCAGGGCGGAAACATAATTTCAGTGTTCCTTCATTTAGTTTTATGCAATAAAATGTATTGGATAAAATGCAATGGACAGCTTTGAGTAACATTCAGTTATATTTATAGAAGAAATTTTCCTTACTTTCTCTTTAATTTAATAATCTATAAATTTCGATATTTCTTATGTTTATCGAAGGAAATGAAAGGCACAGCTTCATGTAAA
Organism: Coenobita brevimanus; assembly: GCF_032717465.1. NCBI lineage: Eukaryota > Metazoa > Arthropoda > Malacostraca > Decapoda > Coenobitidae > Coenobita > Coenobita brevimanus. Next base: position 14,914,940 of record NC_137005.1, read on the forward strand.
TCTAATTTATTGCAAAATTAGGCAATCACAGAAAATGAACTTTTTACTAGCAACGCTGATGTTGCGTCATGAGTGAGTCCTTCTGGCTATTAATTCTTTGCTGACAAATGTAGTAAACAAAAACTGTGATTACTCGTAACATGATGCTTTTCTATGATTACACAAATGACAAGAATCTCATAATTTCTTCCTTCAAATGGACTTCATTGCAAAAACTGAAAAGGAAGAAAACATCTAGTGGCTACCGTGATGTTCCTTCATTTTATGGGCGAGTTCTTCCAAAGTCAGCTTTATATTGATAGATAGAGCATAGTTTAAATCATGCCGAGAATCCAGACACTTCCTTACTTTAGTCCTGATCGTCACAAGAGCTGAAAATTCTTGTTCACTGAGGTATATGGTTAGAAAAGGGAGGAGAGCTTTTTCAGGCTTACAAGTCAAACTAGGCTTATCACTGTGTTGAGCCCAAAATTCAGAGTACGAGAGACTCAAAAAGTTGCTTCTGCACCTGATTTTCCCGGAGATCTAAAAGTTCTTCTTGAAAACGTGTGTTATTTTCTCCAAATGCTCAGATGAAGTTGCGTCCATTGTGCCACCTCGCCATGCCTTCCCTCGTGCAACACGGGCGTCTGGTAGCACTTATGACTGGAATGTCACACAGCCATACTGCAGAACCTCTGCGTATCAGAATTCTTTTATTCCCCGAACTACATCTCTCTGGAACTTGCTTCCCCGGAGTTGTTTCCCCCAAACTTCAACCTACAGCTGTTCAAGTCCAACTGTTACAGATACTTTATGAAAGAAGGACGCCAGTAATCTGGTCTATGGATTATTTTTCTGTATTCATTAATTTTTCCTTCCTCTGTTCTGTTATTTAAAAAAAAAAAAACTTCATTGACACTCACACAAAACACATTCCTGACCCAGCTATGTTACCATAGGTCGACATTTTCTGGCAAGTACCTGCCCATTTCCTCCAGATGCTTAGTCAAATGATCTTGAAAACCAATTAAGCGTCAGGAAGGGCTATTTCTGACGATTTTTTCATCACTGTACTCAGTTCTGGAAAAACAGCCGCTTTCCCCCTGGCTAATATTTCTCACCAAAGCGCAAGTTTCTTCTTGAACAAGGCAGTTTTTTCACTAATGTCCACCATAGCTTGATTTCGGCCTTACTTGTCTGAGTTCGATTCATACAGGTGCCTAAAGATGTTGCCTAAATAAGCCAGCTTTGCCACCCAAGCAGCATCTTTGATGTAGTCGGCCAGCTTATGCTTTTTCCCTTGGAGTAAAAGTTTAATTTCATTACCTCTTTTGGACGGAGTCTGGCGAGGTATTGTTTTGGGTCAATTTCTTTGTTTGTTTCTTTGTTTGTTAGTAACATTACGGAACAACGGCTGAAAGAAATTATATGAAACTTCCAGGATATGAGGGCACTGGTCCCCAAAGAAAGTTATTATATTTTGAAGGTAACTGAGTGACCCTGAGAGGTCAAAATCAAGGTAATTTGTACCATAACCTTTGACCTTAAGTGACCTTGTAATGTCAAACTCAAGATCACAGTTATTCAGGGGGCTACAACTCGAAACTGGCTGTAGGTAGAGATATTTAGTATTATCACCATATAGGAAGTCCCCAGTGGGTTTATATATATATATATATATATATATATATATATATATATACACACTTGTAATGCAGTAGTATGTATGTTCTGCCATAGTCTATAAGTGTTCTACGTAGGGCGTACGTGACCTAAATCCCTTACCTAAGGTCTGGTCAAGTTCAGATTCTGCTTAGATAGGCTTTTTCAAGAGGGAGAGCTAGGAGCGGACCGGCTTGCTGTCCCAGAGACAAGGAAAGTATGGTGGAGGCAAGATCTGTGTTCAACTTGCGTAAATACATATCCGTTAAATCACCCAGGACTTTGAGTTAGCCTGGAAGTGACGAGTGTGTGTGTGTGTGTGTGTGTGTGTGTGTGTGTGTGTGTGTGTGTGTGTGTGTGTGTGTGTACACTCAACACAGTGTTCTATGTATTTTTTAAAAATAAATTACAGCAGTCTTGATGTGCATAAGCAGCAGCAAAAACCATTGCTGATATTAAGCTGTATTGAATTATAAGGATAAATAACTATGACTACTTACTATATCCTTATGGCCACCCCGACCACTACCCTTTGGAGAGCGGGAGAGGGCCATCCGTCTGGGGCTTCATCCTTTTCTGAATTGGATAATGTAACTCTCCACACTCAATATTTGCAGCTGTGCTTTACTTGGAAAAGGAACTGCGCGTGCATACAACTACAGACATGGCACTCTTGACCTTTGTACTTTAGGTAAAGGCAGCTTTGTGCTTGATGGCAAGTTTGCTTTCTTTACAAATTGCATAGTCACTGCACTACCCCAGGTGATAGCGAGCCATATTGTGGGTTTCGCTTAGGCTGTACATATCTCGGTTCTCAGATTGAGCGAAGGAACTAAGAAGAAGAAGATTGACAAAATTGTGCATTTTTTCGGTTTTTAATTTGCCATAACTCCCGTGTGCAAGATTCGATCGACTTCATTTTCTATCTATCTATCTATATACCTAGGCTGCTTCCCCCAAGGAAAGGGAGGTAGCCGAGACAGGACGACTCACTCTCCATTTACTCATCCATTCAAACACATTCATTCGCATCTTAGCCCCAAAGGGGAGAACGGACAGATCCTCACCGCATCACACCACACAAGGGTCAACTGCGCAATGCAATCAGTGACATCCACAGCAGGGCCCGACAGCAGAACTGGTTTACCCCTGCCACATCATAACAGACCCATCCCCTTACCCGCAAATGACCTGACTAGCTGATCAGACCAAATGCGGGAGAATATCCCCTCAGGGCTGCGTCATCACTTATTCATTCACAATTTCTCTCCATTTATTTCTGTCACGCACAGCCACTCTTCCTTGCTCAACAGACATCCCTCTCGCATCCAGCACTCTCTTCACACTGTCCATCCATCCTATTCGTGGTCTTCCTCTCAATCTTACACCTCTCACATCAGATCTAGTTATCTTTTTCACCAATCGCTCATTATCTATTCTCTCCATATGCCCAAACCATTGCAACACCCTCTGCTCAACTCTACCAGCCATCTCCCGAAAAACTCCAGTTCTCCTTCGCACTTCATCATTTCGCACTCGATCCATACGCGTCACTCCACACATACTCCTCAGACATCTCATCTCCATTACATTCAAACTTTTCCTCTCTGCTACACCCATATTCCATGTTTCAGCCCCATATAATGCAGTCGGTACCACAACACTCTCATACAGCCTTCTCTTTACATCCATTCTAAGCGAACGACATTTAAACACTTTTTTCATTCCTCCCAGCACTTTTCCTACTTCATTTAATCTAAACTTCACTTCTGCATCTATTCTTCCATCCACAGCAACATGTGACCCTAGATATTTAAAACAATCTACCTCCTCAAGCAACTCACCATTCAAAACTATATTCATCCCCCTACCATCTATCAACCTCGTACACTTCATCACTTTACTCTTATTCTCATTTACTTTCAATTTCCTCCTTTCACACACCCTTCCAAACTCCTCTACCAACTGTCTCAATCTCTCCTCTGAATCAGTCACTTCATTTTACAAAGACAAAATTTCATGGCCAATATGAAAATCAACTCAAAATTTGCTGATCTTCATTCTTACCCATGATTTTTATTTGTTGATTTTGCTTCTGCCTACCCATCCCTACAGTACAAATTACTGTACTGTGATATCAATTTTTCAAGCATCCAAAATTAGAGAGGATTTTCAGTTTCATATCTCATTATTAAGAGCAATGGCATGATACTTTTATTTTGTCGACTTCACAGTTTTAGTCACTGCACAGTCCTCTGTGATAATGAGTCTTACGTTAGGTTTCTTATAGGTTATTCACAAGTAGTTTCTAAGATTAAGTTGACTATGAAATTGATAAGACGAAGACAACTGACAAAACTGCACGTTTTTTTTTCGAGATTTTAATCTGCCATAAGTCACGTGGGCATCTCTCAACTGAGAATATTTTGCATACTAACACAAAATAATTATGGTCAATATGAATATCAACTAAATTTTTTCCTTTTTCCTTTAGCTGTGATTTTGACTTGCTGGTTTTGCTGTTTCCTGTCCATCTCTGCAAATGATACTGTCATGGTATAAACAAATAAAAATATAAGGCAACAAGGATTAAAGTGAAATGCATGTCATTATCTTCATCAAGATCATCATTTGGACCTTCTTTCCCACCCAGGGTGAGGAGTAGCATCGTCCAGACAGCCAGATTTGTCAAATCCAATGGGCTATGCTTTCATTTACTCATCATGCAAGCCTCCGGAATCCTGTTTCTAACTGATAGGACAAAAACTTTCACCACATTCTGTAGCTTCACATAAATTTATCCAATAGAGTCAATCCGGATGCTGTCACGTTAAAAAGGGGTGCCATATCACTGATCATGCACTTCTTTTCACAACATTCATCCAGCTAGCTCGATCTCTTGTCTGTCCCCTAGCCTCACTGACTTCCAAACCTCTTCCTCTCAAACTCATCCACCATATCCCTCCACCTTCTCCTTGGCCTATCTTGCCTCCTCCCTCCTTAAAATTTGCTCAGATATACCTTTTTCAACCCACTCTGTTATAATACATTCTCTCCACATGACCATACCATCTCAGTATGCTCTCTTCGATTCTGGTGTGTATATATGCATGTATTAAATGTAAGAGATCCGAGCTACAGTACAAAATACAAGCATCGTCAATTCTCAGTCTATCATCGTAAAAGATTAAGAAACAACGAGTATAATAAGCATGGATGCGATCAGAGAATGAAATAAGGCAGAAAATGTTAGATCAAGGCAAGTAAATAAAATAAATCCATTATTCCAGTGAGGTTTGTAAACATAGTAAACTGTGAGGTGAGTGATAATTTCGTACTGTATGTGGTTCCGAAACCCATGGTTGTGACCCAAATGAAGGTTGAAAGTATGATCCTGAGGGCCGCGGGATGGTTTGAGAAAAAATAAATAATAATAAGAAAAAGAATTAAAGTACAAAATACTGCAAATATATTTACACCATAATTTTGGAATGTAATGCGTCATTGAGACGCAGGAAAATAGTTGAGAATAATAAAGCATCAATAGATGTATGAAAACTCTTGACGTATTCGAATCTGTTCATGTCCAGTAGGCATACTTGTAGGCCGAGGTGGCTGGAAGCTGATCCAATCGCAGTATCATATCTTACTTCTTGGGTCTTCTGGTTTCCAGAAATGGAGTTGTACTTTGCAATATTGTTGCATAACCTTTTCTTTTCAACTTTTTTATCCCGAAAACTTACCCATAAATAGTCATACCATGCATACACTTTCTTTTGCATATTGTCACACCCACATATGACTTAGGGACAAATGATGCAACATTTTATATATTTAAAAACATTAGGAATCAGAATATGACTATTAGTTTATAATAGATTGAACATAAAACAACATAATAGCTATTTCTTGTACAAAAGTATTGAAAAAAAAATCATGATAATGAACATTTCGGTAACAATCATGAAAAAACGGTCAAAAGTAAAAAAAAAAAAAATTGCTTCAAAAACTTTTTAGTTCATTTCAACAGCTTTCAAAAGACTCCTAAATGATAATCTAAAAAAATTTACAGAGGTTTTAAAGTACTTTTTGAAGGAAGTGGCTTTAGTCTAAGACCCGGACCTGGTGAGGCAAAAAAAAAAAAAAAGGGAGATACAGTACCACCACCGACAGTAAAGGTATTTAACCTGCCGCATGCCAGTGCCATTATAAAACGGTCTGATATAATTCCCCGGCCAGTGCCAGTGCCGTTTTAAAACGGTTTAAAATAAAAAACTTCACTGTCACCGCATTTTTCAAGATTCGCAGGTAAAAACTGGCAGGCATGTAAGGTAACTGATCCTCTACCATAATCCAGGCTGTCAAGGTCGTACACTCACTTGCTCCCCCCTTCATGCTCGCTCTGCCTCACTCTGGCTGTGTGCCTCACCCAGTGCTGTGCATAGTGAAGGCATTTTTTAAATATTTTCATGTAAGTGTAAGTTGTAAATATTTTTCGTAAGTGTAAGGACTATATAGTGAAGTCAAGTTGTAAATACCTTCTTGTAAGTGCTAGGACTGTACGTAATGAAGTCAGGTTGTACCTATCTTCAAGTAAGATAATGCATTCACAGTGAGAAAGATACGCAAATTGTGATAGATGCTGAAGTAATAAGTAATTAGAAAAGTGTACTGAACATTGCTATACCTTCCCAGCATAAATACCTGAGTATACCTTACATAGAAAACGGTTTTCTCTCACGTACGTGGTGAGCGTGAGAGAGTGGCTATACCTGTACACAATTAAACAGGACTCAATAAAACTCATTTCCAAGCCTTGGTGAGCATTTTAATGGTGAAAATCGTTGTTTCCACATCAAAATCTACCATTTTAGCCCCCCCCCCAAAAAAGGTCGAAAAATGGCCGGCACTGGGGTGACCCATAGGGCTAAAAATAGTCGGCACGTGATGGGTTAAGAAGAAGAAATTACAAAAATATTAAATTAACTACTATTTTCTTGCAGAAAGTAGTATGTGGAAGTATTTATGGTTTCTTTGGGGTTATGTACATTATCAGGTGGTCTTGCTTTCCATAACTGAATGTGTTTAAGTGCCCATTTTCTAAATTCGTTTGTGGGACTTTAAATGCTATTAGCTGGATATAGCACGTCTATGAGTTTTCCAGGGTCACAGAAAAAGACACATGTTTCTCAATATATGGAGGAATTGCTTTCAATCTTTAACAAACTTCATAAAAGACCTGAACTAAAGCATGTTGCAGAGGATTTCATCCTCAGTGTATAAGATGTGAATTCCCACGAGCAGATGTGTGATTTTGTTTGGAAAATCTGGAGAAATATTCATGACATGGCCTCCCTACAAGCATGGTCAGGATTCTAGGCAATGGTAGCACAGACAAATATTTCTGATGCCAGTGTGAGATACCTGCCTTTCATTAGTGCTCCACCATCTTAAGATTGATTTCTGTTGTAAAATCGCTAGGCCAGGCTGACCTTGCCATCTACGGTAAGGTGCAGTAGAAAATCTGGACTAAGCCTGTATTACAAGACAGTGTAACCATGAGACCTGGTGGCATGCATGTCATAATGAATTTCCTTGGTAGCATTGGAAAGCTGTATGGAGATGGTGGCCTACTAGATATCTTATCATCCAGTGTCTATGCTAACGGTACAGCTCAGATGATGTTGCAAGGTAAGCATTACACAAAAGGAATTAGAGGGTTGAAAGTAATATAGTCAGTCAAAAAAGTTGTGTCTTCATTCTGAACCCCATAAATATTCAAAGAGATAAGTTGAAGTAGCAGGGATAGCTTTACAAGTCAGTCAACTGTAGATGGGGGTAAGTACAGTAATTTCGAAGTGTTTGGAATATAATGAAACGTCATGATTATGATTCTATATATCATCATTTATAGGTATAAACATGCATCTCCTCTCTATTTCCTGTCACCTAGTGCAGATAAATGACTATGAAGATATGACTATATGCTGGTGGGTGTATATCTTGGTTTCATCACCTCGTGTAACACTGCTGGCTAGGTTTCCCTCACCCCTTTACCAAAACACTGACTACTTGTGGAAACAAATGCTTTTCTCATTATTTTTGTGAAGGCATCGCATGTCTCAGTTCCACACCACACATGGTATGTAGTATATCCTGTCATGTTCAGAAGATAACCATACAATAATAATACAGTTGTCTGTCCTTCATTCTGATGTTATGTGGCTAGTTAATACCTGGTGAAGGGGGTGTGGCAGGAAGGTGAGGGGAGAGGGCGGGGTAGCACCTCATCATTTCTGCTAACGCTTATTTGGCTACACATTCTAGGCATTATTTCAGGTTAACGATACATTCCAATATTTATTTGTATTAAATCTAGTGTAATATCATATTTCACACCTTTGCGCTGCAGTGTATTGCTAGACTATTCTGCCAACAATAACTACAGCACACACATCCTCCACTACCCCACCTCCATTCCCAAACCACTCACCCCCACCACTGTCTGGTGACACAGTTCCTAGACTTGTGAAGCCATTCCTACTGCTTCCACTTATCTATTTACGTATTTGCGGGTTCGGAATGACGACACGACTTTTTTGGCTAATTATACATGAAGCACTGACCATCTATATTTGTCTCAGCCGAATTTCATGCACGCAAAAATTAACCTCCTTAACACGTTGACCGCTTATCGGGCCATCGATGTACCGAGCGGAAGTTTCCCCCTCAGCGTATTGGTACATCCTTGACCCGAATGTCCTTTTTCAAAAACTTTTGAAAACGTGAGTATATAATCAATATTTATTTCCATTTGCATTTATTAAAGCTACAGATGTGCTGCAATGGTATTATTTAATACAAAAATACTTATACATAGGTAAGTTATTGATTAATAATCAGCTAAAAATTTATTTGTTTTTCGTTCATCATTTTTTATACAAAATCAGTTTTCACACAATACAGTTAGCTCAAATGCATTATAATCAATATCATAGAAAGGCAGGTATCAAATATAACACTTATGAATGCATTTCTTGTATAAAAAGTAAAAAATCAACACTCCGTTTTAAAAAAATTGAGGTAATATTTCATAAAATAAAACATAGTTCCAAGATGCACAAGAAGCCTGGTAACAATTGATAAACAAAGTAAATGAATTACATAATGTAACAGTAAGTAACTGTAAAGGAAAATACTGCTAAATTAAAAAAAAAATCTAAAAATTTAAATCTTATGATAAATGAAGGTTATATAAAACATACAAAAATAATTAACTATTACACTATATGACTCGTAATTTGCAAAACTGAATATCCAAATATCTAATTTTTGCCCTGTATTATATAACCTATTAGTATGAAGCTGCATGCTTTTCATTGAAACATGAAATACAAAGGTGGGGTTGTCCATCGCACCCAACACAGAAGGTTGATACTCTCCTTGGAGAGAGAGAGAGAGAGAGAGAGAGAGAGAGAGAGATATGCAGCTTATTGAAATAATAAGACATATTTTATAGGTACTAACAGGTATATACATTAGAAAATACACATTTTTCTAAAGTAATGAAATGGTACATCAATGCACCAATTCGCAGAGCAACAAGATATTATCAGTAGGTCGCGTATTGGTATCCAGATGTACCGAGGCAACCTCGGTACATCGATGCACCAATAAGCGAGGGGAGAAAAATATATTAGTGGTCGGCGATTCGGTATACATATGTACCACGACTTTTACTGCTCTAACCAATGCACCACCCTGTAAGAGTGAATCATACCTCCTCTCCCTCCGAAAGTCCAATGGACACTGGCAGGGGAGCGAAGTGAAGTTGACGCTGGGAGGGCGAGAGTGCAGAGTTGCCAAACGCGGCGAACGTGTTAAATTGATGATGAATTCCATAACCTTGCCCAAAACCTCCAAAGCAATATGCAAACTAACAACCAAACTAGTTGTTTCAGAATTTTTAAGTTACTGGAGAGGAAGATCCCTCACCAGATACAGATATTCAGGCAGTTTCAGTTATTTGGAAAAGAACACTCTGGAACTTTCATGAATTATGTCAGTTTTCTTGAGGCAAGGGATTTGCTACTAAGACTAATCAGGGCAGACAAAGAAGCTGATTTCCGACTTCACCAGGAGACAGTGATGGAGACGGTTCCATTTTTCCCTTTGGCTGGGTGAGTAAACTATGCCAGGTACACACCAGTGCATGTTTTAGAGATGAGACAAGTTGAGACCAACCAGTATGAGATCCACAAGTTTCTAATGAAAGGAGGTTTCATTGTGCGCTGATCAAAGAGGAAAGGGTTGAACTGTGTCCCAACTGACCAAGTAACCTTTTTTATACTTGTGGCCATTTTCTCCTGGTCGTTATTGAAATATCGATTGTCAAGATTTTTTCAGTACTATTGTATAATTAAACAGCTACAGTATTTTTTTTTTTTTTAGGTGCAGTCTACAATAAACTTATAGTCATATTCTGATTTGTTATGTTTTGAAACATAAAACGATGCATTATTTGTACCTAAGTCTTATGTGGGTATGACAATATGCAGAAGAAAGTGTATGCATGGTGTGACTATTTTTATGTAAGTTTTTAGTTTAAAAAAAGGTTAAAAAGAAAAGGTTATGCAGTGAAATTGCAAAGTACAACTCCATTTCAGGAAACTAGAAGACCTAAGCTTCAATTTGAAACCACATTCAGTTTGCTATACCTCTGGTATGGGTATCTTCATTTTTAGAGCATTTTCATCTGTCTGCCGCAGGTCAAATACAAGTACGAGTATGTTGTGTCCACTAACGAAATATGTCTTCTGACAAAACGTGTTTCATTAGTGGACAAGTGGGGTTCTAACAAAATACGTTGTTTAACAAAACAAGACAGTAGTTTTTGGTTTTCTTGAAATGTTGCTAGGCTTCCCTTGGTTCAATTTTTCTCTTCTCCTAGATCGCCTTAACCCATCATGTCCAGGTGACATGCATACATGATGACTTGGAGACGTCCAGGTGGCATGTATACACGATCTAGTGTTTCTCAGAATTCTCTGAATACTCTGCAGGTTATTTTCACCACACACAGCCACTGGCAACCTTCCTGCACACATCCGACTCATGCTTCAGTTAGCTGCTTATCTTCATAACGGATAGACCTTTACAAAACGTTTTCCTTGTGTCCGGATCCTGGACTGACTGCCCGCAGTCACCAACTTCAACACCAATGAAGTCCAAGGCCAGAAAAAATAAGGCCTTAGTGGCAGTGCGATAAGGAGAGAACTTGAGTTGACATTATCATCAGTTGTATGTGGAGAAATTGACTTCCTCTGAGGAAAGCAACAGCCATGTTGAGTGTCGATATTTATGCATCGCATGAGTTGGGCGCATCATGTAAGTTCTCCACTGTGCACCCATCATTTCCCCCTGTACTTTGATCTGCTATTTCAGATGGTGGGAATGGCTCAGAGGATATTGACGATCCTGGAGAGGGGGATATTGGTGCGGATGAGGAGATGGAAGAGGAGGTAGGGAGTGGAGAAAGGGAGAAGGTGGAAGAGGAAGGGAGAGGAAATTAATTTTTTGCTAAAGAATAGCTTAATGTATTGGCAATACTATGTCCAAGCAGCTGTAGTACTGAGTTTGGTTCTGCATGGCTGGGTAACATCAGTTTCCCTCTGTCCATCATTGTGTCAGAATATCGCGAAAAGTACTCCATTTTTCCACTTCATTGGGCTGGAGGAAGCTGTTGAAATTGTCACGTGGACCCTTCTGTTCCTTCATTTAGTGATTCTTCAGAAGAGGAAGACCTGGATGGCTTCTGGGGAGGAATATGAGCCAGTGGAGAAGGATATTGAGAACAGGGAATCCCCCATTCTCCTCCCCCGTTCTCTCTCATGCCGCCCAGTTGGGTGGGAAAAACGTCACTCACAGCTTGGGAAACTGGGCTAAAAACACGAGAGACGGCCATCCAGCTCTTATTTCTCCTATAAGGAGTACTTTTCTTTTGCTTTTCCTTGATTTATATGTCCTTTTGGATTGCTTTATGCAATAAGAAATTTTCCTGTTTTTGGTCTGGGATTGGGTGGGTATAAAATTGCATAAATGCCTGGGATGGTATGGGTTAATGAAAGTTTTAATGTATGTATGTTTGATATTATGGAAAAGTACAAATCACAGGAAAAAAATTATGATATAATAGAAAATTCAGTGGAGTGGAGAAAGGGAGGAGGTGGAGGAGAGAGGGAGGAGGAAATGCAGTGAGGCAAGCCTTACACCACCACTGTGTCCATTTATGTGAATAATGAAAGCGAAAGTTTGTTTCATGATGTAATCAGTGTCTTATTTTTAAAAATGAAAGTTCTTTTATAGTAGAATTATTTTCAGTTATGGACTTGAATAACTATTTTCTTCACAATGTCTCCATGTGGTGTGTGTGTGTGTGTGTGTGTGTGTGTAAGGTGGCGGTGTGGGGCGGTGGCGAGGCAAACAGGTATCTGAGCCAGCCTGCCTCCAGGTCGTTGCTATGGTTACCGGACTCATAGCAGCAATCACACCACAATTTGGGGAAATATTATACAGAAATAGTGTTTGTGGTGGACTGTGGTCATCTGGAAGTGTTATTATTGTGAAGGGCTAGTCTAAGCCTTAGTTGTGTTACCACACCTTTGCCACGCATGTGGACACAGGCACAAAAAAAACAACGAAAACTGCCCTCTTTCCTCACTCACTTTCTGAATACATGAACTTCAACGACCATCTGAGGCAATCAGCTTGAAGTCGAAGGATTGGTTGTTCAAAGGCAGCGTGTCCAGGCATCTGGAAATGATCGGATTTTGAATTTGGCTCTCTCTTGTATTTTGTTTTTCTCTTGGAAGGAACAATAACTGCGGGCTCGTGGCCTTTGGTTCCTTCTGCTCATTAAAAAAAAATAATAATAGTTTTTTTTTTAATTTTGGTCAAGAAGGGGAGAGTTGTGATTGTTCGGACTGTGGGATGGTTCGGACAGTGCATTTCCTGAACAACATATGGGACCTAGAGCCACGAAGTCTTGCGTGAAAATGCAGTCACTTGTTTGCTTCGACCACACAGAACCACCAAGCTATGAAACGCCACTTTTTTTGATGGAGGTCAGATTTTATCTTTTTCTGCTCCTCCTATTTAAGTGTATATCGTTAGCTTTTCCTCCATGAATATATCAGGCTGTGATTTATGCATTATTATGGGGAATCTATGTTGCATATAGAAGATATTGCTATAAGAAACGAATGTTAAACTCTTTCATTTGAAATCTGTACCCCTCACTTATTTATATAAATTCGGGATGATTCAGACAATTGTGGAAGGGGATGATTCGGACAGTTGAGGAGAGAGATGGTTCGTCATTGTCCAAACTATCTCTGGCTACAATACGCGTTTAATAATCTTTAGTCTGTCGGTCAGTCAGAATTAGGGAAATAAATAGATAAAATGAGAGATTAAGTTTCTTTTGCAATCTGAAATAGAGGCCTGGAAAGTGAGAAGTGGTCAATATTCCAGGGAGAGAGAGAGAGAGAGAGAACAATGAGGCCAGTTAAGCATCATTTTAAGTAGAGTAATATATTTTGGAGCAATTATGAAGAGATCAGTTTGGATGTTGGAAGCTTATTTCAGTTTTAGAATAGGAATATTATTTTTTAACATATGAAGAGGTTCTTGGATTCTAAAGTTTAATATTATACTTTTTGACAACGTCTCTGAATTGAAAAATGTTGGTTTATGACCAATCCGGCTCACGTGATTTTAAGAATAGGCCAAGTAACACATGTGGCCGAACCATCCCACCCTTCTGTCTGAACCATCACCACTGTTAGGGATGGTTCGGACGATTTAGGCACTTGTGTTTCGTTAACTATAGATCAAAACTGAAAAGAGCTAAGGGTTTGATATCACCAGGCTGAAGACCCAAATGATGATGGAACATTTTAACATAAACACGATTACACCACTGCTTAAACCAGAATTATTAGAAATATTTTTCTAAATAGTGTCCAAACCATCTCCACCCTCCCCTATTAGCTGAGATATGAAGGTTTAAAAATAGATGATTTCCTCAGAAATGACCGGCTGGGAGAAGGGTTGATGGGAATATGTGCCAGACACGATGGGTTAACTGATCTTCCCTTTGTGCTCCAACATCCTAATAGTAACATGGGTGTGGCTAAACCCATCTCGTGCTGGCAGACTTTGGACCCTCGTGGAGCCATGGTGCTGGCCAATTTTCGACGTTTTTTTTTTTTCTTTTTTTGCTAGATAGGTTAGAAATGAGAAAATAGAGAGAACAACCATAAAAGTACTTACAGAAGCCATTTAGGTCGATTCTCCCTGAGCAGGGGACTGAAAACTTCGGAGTAACGCCCATAGACTTCACCGCCCGCTGCTGCCATAGAGCAAAAGGAGGCACAAGCTCTGCATTTTCTTCATTGGTACCTATGTTGATCGAGCCAAGGACACTCTTGTTGGGTATATTGATGATACAGGAAGTGTACACAAGCATAGTTATGTACGTTGGCGCATTATGACAGGCGAGTGAGTTGGATTACCCATATAATGTTCGTAATAGTTCTTATTCTACGTTTCTGAGGTAGAAAGTCTGTGCCCACACGTATTATGCTGTACATTATATTTGTTTTCCACATAACTTATAATTCTTTTCAGTCTACGTACTCTTGGTGCATTATCTCGCACACTTAATGCACTACCCTCTTTTCTCACATGGCAAGATATTCGTGCCATGTAATTTCACTTAGTATATTTTCTCATACACTCAATGCACTACCGTTCTCTTTTCTTGCACAGCAAGATATTCACGCCGTGTCCTTTCACTTAGTATATTTTCTCGCACACACACACACACACACACACACACACACACACACACACACACACACACACACACACACATCTATCTATCTATATACCTAGGCTGCTTCCCCCAAGGAAAGGGAGGTAGCCGAGACAGGACGACTCACTCTCCATTTACTCATCCATTCAAACACATTCATTCGCATCTTAGCCCCAAAGGGGAGAACGGACAGATCCTCACCGCATCACACCGCACAAGGGTCAACTGCGCAATGCAAGCAGTGACATCCACAGCAGGGCCCGACAGCAGAACTGGTTTACCCCTGCCACATCATAACAGACCCATCCCCTTACCCGCACCTGACCTGACTAGCTGATCAGACCAAATGCGGAAGAATATCCCCTCAGGGCTGCGTCATCACTTATTCATTCACAATTTCTCTCCATTTATTTCTGTCATGCACAGCCACTCTTCCTTGCTCAACAGACATCCCTCTCGCATCCAGCGCTCTCTTCACACTGTCCATCCATCCTATTCGTGGTCTTCCTCTCAGTCTTACACCTCTCACATCAGATCTAGTTATCTTTTTCACCAATCGCTCATTATCCATTCTCTCCATATGCCCAAACCATTGCAACACCCTCTGCTCAACTCTACCAGCCATCTCCCGAACAACTCCAGTTCTCCTTCGCACTTCATCATTTCGCACTCGATCCATACGCGTCACTCCACACATACTCCTCAGACATCTCATCTCCATTACATTCAAACTTTTCCTCTCTGCTACACCCATATTCCATGTTTCAGCCCCATATAACGCAGTCGGTACCACAACACCCTCATACAGCCTTCTCTTTACATCCATTCTAAGCGAACGACATTTAAACACTTTTTTCATTCCTCCCAGCACCTTTCCTACTTCATTAATTCTAAACTTCACTTCTGCATCTATTCTTCCATCCACAGCAACATGTGACCCTAGATATTTAAAACAATCTACCTCCTCAAGCAACTCACCATTCAAAACTATATTCATCCCCCTACCATCTATCAACCTCGTACACTTCATCACTTTACTCTTATTCTCATTTACTTTCAATTTCCTCCTTTCACACACCCTTCCAAACTCCTCTACCAACTGTCTCAATTTCTCCTCTGAATCAGTCACCAATGCAGTATCATCTGCAAACAGCAGTTGCTTCAGATTCCACTCTCCTCCATCAACATTTACCAGACTCAGACCACCTAAAACTCTTGCATTCACCTCCCTTACAACACCATCCATGTAAATATTAAACAACCAAGGCGACATCACACATCCCTGTCGCAGCCCCACTCTCACGGGAAACCAATCACTCACAGCATTTCCCACTCTTACACATGCTCTACTATTTACATAAAAACTTTTCACCCCTTTTAGTAACCTACCATCAAGTCCATACAATCTTAAAACAGTCCACAAAGCCTCCCTATCAATTCTATCATACGCTTTCTCTAAATCCATAAATGCCCAAAACACATCCTTGCCTTTCGCTAAATACTTTTCACACACTTGTCTCACAGCAAACACCTGATCAACGCATCCCCTCCCTCTCCTAAAGCCACACTGCTCATCACTAATCACTCCCTCTGTACCCTCTCTAACTCTCATAATTAACACTCTACCATACACTTTACCTACAACACTCAACAGACTTATACCCCTAAAGCTAGTACATTCATACTTATCACCCTTGCCTTTATACAACGGGACCACACAAGCACTTGCCCAGTCAATTGGCACCATACCTTTCTCAAAGCACACATTCAATAATCTTACTAACCAGTCAACAATAGTCACTCCACCACCCTTCAGGCATTCCACAGCACACCCATCCATACCTGCAGCTTTCCCTGTTTTCATCTCCTTTACTGCCTTCTCCACTTCCTCCTTCGTGATCAAAGAATCATTCAACTCTCCCAACACATTTATTCCTTGCACCCTTCTATCTGCCACAATCTCAGCCACGTTTTCCTCCTCTACATTTAACAATCTTTCAAAATACTCTGCCCATCTCTTCCTTACTGCATCCATCTCAATTAACATCCTTCCATCCTCTGCTTTTACTCGTTCTTCCTTCCCAGACTCTCCCTTTCGCACCCTTTTCACCTCCTTCCAAAACATTTTCTTATTCTGTTGAAAATTCTCTGTCAGCCGCCTACCCCACCTCTCATCTGCTGCCACTTTAGCATCACGCACAGCCCTTCTCGCTCTATTCCTCTTTTCCTTATACCTTTCATATGACATCTCATCCTTCCTCTGCAGCCACACTTCATATGCACGTCTCTTCTCAGCCACAGCCATACTTACTTCCTCGCACCACCATTCACTTCCTTTTCTTACACCACCACCCACACGTCTCACACCACACACCTCTCCTGCATGCTCCACCACAGCACTCTTAAACAACTGCCATTCCTCCTCCACACTGCCATTTTCCCGATCTTTCACTGCGTTCCACTCATCTTTCAATTTCTCCTGATACTCTATCTTTTTCTCTCTTTTATCCAACTCACTCACTTTCAAAACCTCCCTGCCACACCTAACCCTCCTAGCTCTCACCCATCTCTTACCTACTCTTAACTTTCCCTCCACCAGGTAGTGGTCAGACATACCTCCACCCTCCCCTCTCAGAACTCTCACATCCAACAATCTTCCTATTACATTCCTAGACACAACCACATAGTCCATCAAGGCTCTATCAACAACCCTTCCACCCTCCTGTCTCACCCATGTATACTTATAAATATCTTTCTTCTCAAACTGCGTATTCCCAATCACCATCTCTCGCTCAACACACATCGCTATCATTCGTTCCCCATTTTCATTTCTTCCAGGCACACCATGCATACCAACTACGCCTTCAACTGCTACATTTCCCACTCTAGCATTCAGATCTCCCATCATTGCCACATTCACATTCGCTCCAAAACTCTGCAGACACTCATCAACATCATTCCAGAAAGACTCCCTCTCTTGTTCATCCCTTTCACTACCAGGCCCATATGCACTCACAAACACCCACAACTCACGTTCAAATTTCGCTTTCACCCACATCAGTCTCGATGACACCTCCTTCCATTCAATCACACACTGCTGCACTTCCGGACTCACTAACAAGGCCACACACATACGTAACTGTTTTTACTTCACTTACTATTATAATATCACTAACACTAGTTCCTTATCAAAGTACACTTCCTTATGAGATAAGTATCATTACATATTATTTACAATTATATACATTTCATTTGCATCTTTTATCGCACACATCACATAGTTATGAAGTGGAGTAGGGTGTAGTATTCTTTGAAGCACAGTGTGAGGCACAGTACCACATCACACTCCACACGTTGGTAACACGTGTCCTGTCGCTGTTTTGCTGTGTTGGTACATGTGACACCTGCGTTGGGGATTTCTCTTCACACCTGGCGCCGTCACTACCTCTAGGAAGTTCGTTCGGTGAGGCAAAGGGAATTTTCCCCACCAATTGGATGTTTTCTTGGGGCACAATCACGGCCATGGGTGCCAATCAGCTCCCTGCACAGCTCCCTCATGAAGTCCTAAAAAGTGTCGCTGGATCCTGTTGTGTGGGCATTGAGGAGGTGAGCACTCAAAACTGTTACATCCAGCAGGTGAAAGAACAGTTTCTTGTACCACTTCATAGTGGGCATGGCACACTTAACACTCGATATCATTGCATGTGACTGGTCTACGTGATGCAAATTGATATCGTAATCACTCACAGCCTCAGGCTTCCAAATGTACACACGTTTTTCACCGTGGTAATCGATGGTCTTTGTCGAAATGCATCAGGGGGCGATGAACCATTGAAAGGAAGTTTACCTCACGGTTGTGGTGCCAGGTATGGTGAGGATATTATTAGACTGAAAAAACACTGCCTGCTTCCTTTCCAGTTTCCTGCCTACCTGTACCATGTGCCACCTAGTTTTCTTCACTGTTCCGCTGATGCCAGTCTCTTGTTGCTGCAAATACGAAGCAAGAAGTGGGCTAGTGTGCCAGTTGTCCAGGTACAGGACGTGCTCACGATGAAGGTACGCCTGCATCAATGTTTTCACAACTGCACCAGACAAACCAATAGTCCTATCTTCTGTAATTTCTGTCTGTGCACTGGTGTACAAGACTACTGTATGTCCTACACGTCCTGCAGTCACACACGACAAAAATTTTTAACCCAAAGTGGTGTCTTTTGCTTGGGATATATTGCCTGAGGGCAATGTTCCCCCTCCATAACACGAGACTCTCGTCTATGACCAGGTCTCTGTAAGATGAGAAAGATGACGAGAATCGTGCCCTCAGGTGATCAAACACTAGGCGAATTCGGCGCATCCTATTGGTGTTGCCTACATTGCTGGGGTCCTAATTATCATGTACTGGAATCTGTTTCTCTCCATAACTCTTCCAAAGAAGGGTGTTGACATAAGGGGGTCCACAGTCCAGCATGAAGGTAATTGATTCTTTTATATCAGTCCAATCAATAGAACTAACGCCAGTAACAGGTACAACTCGTCGACAGATACACTGACATCAAACAGACGGCTATGGTGAGTTCGTGGGGCTGTGCCACAGCAGATTTCCGCATAAGTGTTAGAAAGTATGCGGATTCTTAGAACCAACTCTCTGGTGAGGAAGTTTTTGAAGAAATCAATCTTCCTAGAGGACTGATTCAACTCGGGGACTGTATAGCCTGCCGTGTCCCCACAAGTAAATGGTTGGTGAATAGGAACAAAATTGATCCCATCCTCCCACTCCCACGACACTCCATCCTCTGCTTCACCATCTCCACCATCACCACAATTACCACCACCGTCCCTGTTGTCAGGATGGGGAGGAAAACCAGAGGTCACCTTTTTTTTTTTTTTATGTGTCCGACTCTGGGCAAAGGCTTCAGGACCTATATCTCGGGGGCAGTAGCCCAT
This sequence comes from Coenobita brevimanus, assembly GCF_032717465.1. Taxonomy (NCBI): domain Eukaryota; kingdom Metazoa; phylum Arthropoda; class Malacostraca; order Decapoda; family Coenobitidae; genus Coenobita; species Coenobita brevimanus. Next base: position 14,934,402 of record NC_137005.1, read on the forward strand.
CCCAAGGCCGAGTAGTCCTCCTACACCTCCACATGTCACGACTTCGGTGCTAACACCCACCATCCATATTGCATACATGCTAGGGCTGTCTCATACAGGACTGGTGTATTGGTATTAGTGGGGGTACTTTTATGACATGTCAGCAGGTCATCTGGTAGATCAGGAAAGTCTGCTTTTATGAAATTCAAACCCTTAAACTGTTCCCTGCCCCAGCCAGGATTCGAACCTGGGTCCATCAGGACTGCAGGCCGCCTCTCCTCCTCACTTTCCTCCTGACTGTCACCTTTTTCCCCCCTACCTTCTCCTTTTCCTTTCCCCAACCCCTTTCCTTTCATCTCCATACTACAAATAAGGGAGGAGGAAGCACTAAAATGAGGTGGGGAATTTCCTTGGGGAAGGTCACGTGTTCCAGAGGTGCTGGGCTGAGGTGACTCAGGCCTTTGTGAGGTTAATGGTGGCATGTTCCTCCGTGCCCCACGTAAGTATTACAATGCGCTACTCACCTTGTATTTTTTAGTTTGTGAATTTTCCCTGGCCTTTGGCCATTTATGGAGGGATCCTACCCATTTTGGCAGAGTACATTTAGCACTATGATCTTCCTGATGCTCATCCTTACTGGAGGAATCGTCATATGATCGAGGGTGGCAGGAGGAGGTAGGAAGGGGTGGTGGTGGTGGGGCTGCCCGAAAGGATGACATCATCACCTTCATATATTTCACCTTCCTGGAGGATGGTATTTCTTAATCACTGGTTGATTTTAAGTCTGGCTGAACGTAATCCCTGTCAGCCACATCATCATCTAATGGGGAATCACTTTCACTATCACAGGGTATCTCAAGCAGTCAATCTCGTGCTGGGCTAGGCTGCGACATGCCATGATCCTTACTCACTCACTGTCAAAATCGGACTGACGTGGCACGCTCCTACACGAGCCCAGGTGTGTGGTGATGACACACCTGTCGGGTGAGGCCTAGAGAGGCATGGGAATATCCCTGATGATGTTTTGGTGTGTAATCTGAATTTTCAAATTTTGGCAAATATATTAAAATGAGGACATACATGTACGTCGTTGGCACTGTCTGTCCATATAGGGGCCAAAGTATACTATAGGTACATCGTTGGCAGGGGGCGGGTTAAACAATTGTCAAGTGGTGACTTGCAATAATATACAATTATCTCTCCACTCCATACATTAACCCCTCCTTGGCGCCAGCGTCGAATGATGTTTAGCCGATCAATGTCAGCTGGCATCGTTTGAGTGTGGCCTATAAAAAACTGCAAAAATTTTTGGAAAGTGAACGAACATTCTGAACATCTTCACACTGACCTACGCTACACTCCTATACAGCTCATCAAGCAGTTCAAAGCCTGCTGCTGTGATAAGTGGATTTTCAATTTTTTCCCTCCTAGCCATGCCTAAACAAGCACAACTACATCCATTATCTCGACCCAGGCAGAATATATCATCTTTGTCCTCTCTTGCAAAACACACACAATCACCTGTTTACGATTATGAAGTTATACAGGCACATACAAAAAAGACATGATAATAAGTGAAAAATACATTTTTGTCTTGGTATCTTTAACTTTTTGCTCAGGTTTGCTGTAATGGTTTGGATCATTGGATGCAGTGCAACTTGTAGAAAACTATGAAAACTTTCGGGAAGTGAACGAAAATCTGGGACATGAAATTGACCTTGACTTCACCCTCTCACACATCAGCTGTCAGTTCACCACTTGCTGTCATGACGTGTGGATGTACGATTTTTTTTTTGCTCATGGCCATGCCTAAAAAGACAGTTACACCTATTATCTCAACCCAGACAGAAGATACAATTTTTTCCTCCCTTGCAAAACACATACAACCACCCTGTTTACGAGACAGCAATATATACTGTTAAAATAACAAGGTAAAATGATAAAGATGAACGTAAAATGATAAAGATGAACATGTTATTACTGAAAAAATACGTTTTCCCCCATCTGTAAACTTATTTATTTCTGCTTTGTATCTGTATTCGTAATAATTAGACTTCTGAGACAGCATTACGATTCTATTTTTAGTCATGCTCGTGGTGTGGGAGCTCGAAGTTGCGACTCAACTTCCACATTGCTAATCGGATCTGACCCTCCACTTTATTCTCCTGTGGCAGAGTCTAACCTTGGAGGACGTGCAGGTTTCTCATTTAGGACCGAAAATTCAACTCTTTCGCTCCCTTTTCCAAGCATGGGCACAACGATAACGTAAAAAATAACTCGAAACTACTATAAACATATTTTATATCAAAAAGGTGAAAAAGTATTCATAACAATTTTTTTTTCCAGCCATTCCTAACAGATTATGTACTGAAATCATTCGATATCATCATATCTCATATATGCACAACATTTCAGCACCATTCGTAATGTTTTGGGAGGTAGAAAAAAAATAACAACACCTGCCCAGTCGCGTTGCGGCAGAACCCCTGGACGGCATATTAGTTGCCGATATTTCTGCAAATTCCGCACTCCATTGCAAGCCATAAAATGCGTCTAGGAAGCTGGGATTTGCACTGTTAGGTGCATCTGAACTTTCTCTTTAATATGGCAAGAAAAAAAAATCAATTTTCGAAACTTCAAAAAATGGCCCCGGTGTCGGCCTGACATGCATGGAAATTTCCGGGCCTGCAGCCACAGAGGGGTTGATATTGCTCGCATTGCTGTGTTGTGTCGTTAGAAGACATGTTTCATTAGAACCCCCGTGGTCCACTAACGAAATACTTTTCGTTAACTCGCCGGATCCAGGCAAATTTTTCACCAATGACTCCCCCCCAGTCCCGGCAGATTTTTTATTCTTTTATTTTTTTTTTTGGTTAAAACCTCTGCTTTTTAAAGAAACATCGAAAATGCAGAAAGTGCTCAGTTGAGTTTAGAAATGCCAGTACAGGTGACAGTACCCTCACCTTGGTGCTGTTTTCTCTCAGGCCAGGCTCCAGAGAAGACCTTTTTGATGAGAGGGGTAACTATTCCAAATCACTCAGAATAGGTAAATATTTATTTATTTGGTACGAACTTATACGTAGTACAAGAGTATATTGGTTTTCACACAACAGTATAGGCAATATAAGCGTTGTTCACTCACCAAACACATCAACATACATCACCTTCCATTATGAAGTTACTGCTTCATCACTTCTGTTTGTTTCTTCCTCTGGCTTGTTTCTTCTTTGGTCCTCCATCTTGGGAATCACTTTCGCCTTGAATTTCATCATTGGAGAGACCATGGTGCAAGATGTCTTTACTGGCCAGGTCACTGCTAACAGGTGAGTTGCTGAGAAAATGGCATGCGGGGGGGTGGAGAGGTCAAGTGGGGCTAGGAAGTATCCCAAGAGGAAGGTCTCCCACATATGCCCACCAAAAATCACCAGCGAAACTTGAAAAATTATGAAATGATGGACCTCAAATTGCAAAACGTATGGATACATCATCGGGTGTCACCGTGACAAAACATGGTGACATATCCATACGTCAACAGGATGCCTCAGGTTAAAAGCCATGTTTCATTGGCGGATACGAGATACATATTCACATCAGATTTGAATTTCAGGGGGAACGATGGCTCAGTGCAAACAACAATTGCTGTACATACCTGAGATTCTTAACCCGTGGAGTGTGCAATTATCTATTTTTATCCCACCATTTGGTGCACAAAAAACGAAGGAAATTTTTTTATTTAATTTTTGTATATTATAAACTTGAAGATAAACATCCAGGGCATCATCTGGTGAAAAGACAAAATCTTTCTCTCCATCATTGTGTAACACCATGCATAAGTTTATGTACGGGAGTAGTGAAAAAATAAAAAAAATCATTTTTTAATTTTTTTTTATTATAAACGTGAAGATAAACATCCAGGGCATCATCTGGTGAAAAGGAAAAATCTCTCTCTCTCTCTCTTCGTCTTTGCATAGCGCCATGCATAAGCTTGCGTAAGGGTCAAGTTGTTTATGGTGATGCAAAGCCAGGACAGCCTGAGCTGTATCTCGCAATGCAACACTACCCATCCTGAGCTGTGGCTTGCAACACGACACTACCCAGCCTGAGCTGTGGCTCGCAATCCACGAGTTAAATACAGCTTCACTGAACTGAAAGAGAGATTGGTGAGTAGCCGTCCTCAGCGTGCTCATGGCCTTCAAGTCCTTGCTAATGAATCTAAGAAGGTAAACAAACTAAAATATTACTTGTGTTCAGTTCGTTCAGACTTTGTTGAAAAGCCACTAAGTTATTGGAGGGATAAGGAAAAACTGGTAAAATGAAGATGAATTGATACTCCTTCAGGCTCAGCTTTTTCTTTGCAGAAAGCTTCCTTGGAGTCCTTTGAAGTGGCATGGCGTATTGCAAGATACAGAAAGCCTCATAACATTGGAAAGGAGTTGGTAGAACCTGCAACAGCAGCTATGGTGAAAACTACTTGTGGTGCAGATGTTGCTAATAAGATTGATATGGTGCCACTTCCTAACAACTGCATCAAACATCGAACTGATTTGTCATTAGATATTTTGGATCAACTAATTGTGGCTCTGAAAAAAACAAACAAGCAGGAAAACTTTCATTGCAGATAAATCTGTGGACATTGCTGGCAAACCTCAACTCATGATTTTTTTTAAGGTACAGAGGAGATGACAGAATTCTGGAGGAATTTCTGTTCCGTAGTGTCCTGTCAACACCCACCACTGGAGGAAACATCTTTCTTGTGGAGGACATTTTTTTTTTTTTTTTCAAGGAACACCATTGGTTGGTCTGTCTGGTTGTGTCTACTGATGAAACTCCATCTGAGATGGGAAGTCATGTAGGTTTTGTCACGAATTAAACGACGAAACCCCGATGTCATAATTCACTGTTTCTTACATCAGGAAAACCTGGCCTCTCAACTTCTCCAGCCGCAACTCCATGTGGTTCTGAATGATGTTATCCAAATTGTGAATTTTATCAAGGCCAGAGTTTTGAACTCATGCATTTTCCATAAAATGTGTGAAGAGATGGGACCACATCACCAGGACTTACTTTTCCACTCTGATGTCCGCTGCCTGTCTTGAGGGTGCATTATTGAACAGGTTATTGAAGTAAAAACCGAAGAAGTGGGGCCAGGCACAACAAACCTCACCTGACTGCAGTTATTTTATTGTCAACCGTTTTCAAGTCATAGCCCTCTGAAAGTCCGTGATCTTGCATTTGACCTCTCAAGGTCAATCAAGATCAAAAGGTTAGGGTACCAATTATATATATATATATATATATATATATATATATATATATATATATATATTTATATATATATATATATATATATATATATATTTATATATATATATGCGAATTAATCAGCCAAAACCTATGCCAGTTAAAGCAATGCCAGATAATGCATATCCATCGTAACATTTGGGTTTGACCAGGATATTATGATTTTGTCCGTTTTGACCCTCTAAGAGTCTAACCTGAAAACTTTACCATGAGTAAAAGATGAAAACTAAGCATATAAAACAATACGGTAATGATACAGTACTGTACATCATATACTATCGTACGTTCTCATCAAGTGTTGGCATCAATAGGAAGAAACAGCACTGAAGGGTTTGCACTCGTAAACAGTACAGTACACGAAACAGGACATAGGTAGTTTAACAATAACAAAAGAGCTCTAGGACATGAGCACTGACAGGCCATTAGCATTGCAGCACAATATGGTACAGTAGCTAGACCATAGGGCATCACAGAGTTGGTCAAAGCACCAGGGCTTTACGACCACATGGTCAGAAGAGCAGGAGCGCACAGGCACGTCTTCACTCTACAACATCCAGTCAAGAATGAGAGGGAGGCAGTATTCTTGGCTCGCAGGATAGGCAGCGCCCATGATGGAGTCTGATTGCCTGGTGTGTAGCTGGCATTTTCACTGGCCCCCGAGTTTTGGGATTCTCCCTGGCGCCGGTTTGCTACTGCACATGAGCTGATTGAGAACCTCAGTGACGTATATTGCAGTGGACCGTCAGTTACGTCGTGTTTCAGCTCTGAATGGTACATAAATATTGATGGATATTGCTTTAACTAAGCCAAGAGCTGTGCTGGATATTGTGTTGGGCCAGGTATTGTGATGACGGATTATTTAGAGTTTACCTTATATATATATATATATATATATATATATATATATATATATATATATATATATATATATATATATATATATTGTTACGAAACAGAGAAAGATAATGTACACTTGGAGTGAGAATACTAAAAATCACTACTGTCCCGTAAAGTTCCAGGTTCAAAACAAAAGAGTTAGGTAAAATTACAAGTTAAGTTTAATGCTCAAACTAACAACAAAACATTCAGGACTCATAAGGATAATGTAATGGCAAATAAACAGGTTAAATATATGGTTAACTGCAATAGCCTCTATTAACACGAAATTAGCAAGAGTAAATTTATCTAAGTCAGCCCTGATAAAACGAAAATACACCGGGTAATGCTCAGGTAATGCAAGATAAATTATTACAGATCCAAACTAGTATAAAAAATGACTGACATAAAACCCAACATTAATCAAAAAACCTCACTAGGCCTAAGAATTAACCTTATGCTACACAGTACAAGAAAAAATACAACAGTTATACTCAAATTTCACACAGCTGCTAGATGTTTGGAGATTTCTTGAGCACTCACAATAATAATATCTGTACAGGGGAGGACAGAGATGTGAACAAAATGAGGAGCAGATCTAAGTGGCAATGATGCAGAGACTGAGCTCATTATATAGGGGCCAGGAGAGCTTGATACAACTTGTAAGAAGGACGCGCAAATGAAGCCATGGGGACAAAAAGCTGAAAATCCCGCTCTGAATAACAGAGAGAACGACTTACTCTACTATAACGGTATAAGGGGGGGACTGAGGCAGAACATGCTCGTGATCAAACATGCAGCAACTGTGCGTTAAAATTACACAAAGGATGATGAAATCATAGGCTATGTAACACCTCCCCACAAAGAAAAAAAAATTTACAAAGGAAATTTCTTATTACTCTAAAACAATCTGTATATGGCATTACAGAACATGCAAAAGCCTTTCCTAGTGTTACAAAACATGAGATCTCCCCAGCACGTTCAGTCATAGGTACTTGCCAGTATCCCTTTAACAAATCAAACCTACTTATGTACCTAGCCTTTCCGATCTTGTCTATGCAATCTTCCACGCGAGGGAGAGGGTAAGTGTCTGTTTTGGTTATCTGATTAACACGTCTGTAGTCGATGCAAAGCCTCTGTGACCCACCTGGCTTAGGGACTAGAGTGACAGGAGAACTCCACTCGCTCTGAAAGGGCTCAATCATCTTGTGGTCCAACAGGTAGCCAAGCTCCTTCTGGATGAGAGGAACTATCGCTGGGTTCACACGGTAAGGAGGCAATTTAATTGGCTTTGTGTCTCCAACATCGACATCATGCATCAACACAGTGGTTCTTCCTGGAGTAGCACGGAACACTTGCGGGTACTCCTGCAGTAATGCCGAAAACTCCTGCCTTTCCTTGGGAGGTAGATGAGAAAGCTTAGTCTGGAGATCATTCATGATATCAGGATTCTTCCCCAAACTATCACTCAGGCTCATGCTGCATGGGAGAACTTCACTTGTAGACTCGGGTGGAACAGCTACAGTGCAGACTGGATTATTTTCGTCCCGCCTGTGATATAACTTTAGCATGTTGATGTGACATAGTTGCTTGCTCTTTCTACGATCTGGTGTGGCGATGACATAGTTGACATCACTGAGTTTCTTCTCCACGAAATAAGGGCCACTAAACTTGGCTTGAAGAGGTTGCCCATGAACTGGTAGCAGAATCAAAACCTGATCTCCTGGCTGAAAGTGGCGTAACCTGGACTTCTTATCATACCAAGTCTTCATCTTCTCCTGAGCAGCTCCTAAATTCTCTCTCGCCAGCTGTAAAGCAGTGGACAGCCGTTCTTTGAACTTCATCACATACTCCAGCAGGTTGACGTCATCTGCCTCCGACAGCCAGCATTCCTTGAGTAACTTAAGGGGTCCTCTTACTTCATGGCAAAACAGTAGTTCAAAAGGTGAGAAGCCCAGTGATTCATTTGGAGATTCTCTTGCAGCAAACACAACGAATGGAAGACCTTTATCCCAGTCTTTCTGATGTTCCAAACAGTATTTCTTGAGCATCGATTTGAGTGTTTGATGATATCTCTCCAACGCTCCTTGGGTCTGGGGATGGTAAGCTGAAGACGTGATCTGGGTGATGCCCAACTCTTTCAGAGACTGCTTGAACACGTTTGACATGAAATTACTTCCTCGGTCTGACTGTACCTCCTTGGGCAGACCAAACTTTGTGAAGAACCCTAGCATTTCCTTAACCACGTTCTTTGCTGAGATGTTTATAAGTGGAATGGCTTCAGGATAACGAGTAGCCATATCAATCATGGTCAACACATAAGAAAATCCTGAAGAAGTCTTAGGAAGAGGGCCCACAATATCCACCAACACACGGGTGAAAGGCACCTCAAAAGGAGGAATGGGAACTAGAGGTGCAACCTTTTTGGTCTTATTACACTTCCCCACAACTTGACAGGTGTGACAAGACTTACAATACCAGGAAACATCCCTGAAGATACCTGGCCAGTAGAAGTGTTTCAAAATGCGTGCCACAGTCTTCCTCACTCGAAGGTGTCCTGCCAAACTAGAATCATGAGCCACTCTAATGATATCCTGCCTACAAACACGAGGGATGACAACTTGATGTACAACCTCCCATTCACAGTCGGCTGATGCTGTTGGGGGTCTCCACTTTCTCACAAGTACTCTTGACTTTATATAATAACAAGTAGAAGCACCAGCTGACTCTTCCTCACTGCAAGCAGAGTTAGCTAGACCTTTCAACTCAGGGTCAGCAACCTGCAACTCAACCAACTCTTGACGAGACAAATTATCAACACTACGGGGTACTGCCTCATCTGGTGAGTGGTCCAAATTAGCAAGAAAAGTGTCAGCTAGGATAACATCATCATCATCATTATCCTCTAAATCACCAGTAACTTTAGACTTAGCCCTAGTGACAGCACATGCAGGGAACACATCAGGGACATCACAATCCTGGGCCGCAGCCACTAGCTCACTAGACAACTGAGGAGCTGGACACACTTGACTTCCACCAATATCATTTCCAAGTAAGAAAGTTACACCTGACATTGGGAGTGTCTCAACCAACCCAACCATAACGGAACCATTAGCAAAACCAGACTCTAAATTCACTCTGCACAGAGGGACAGAGAAGTAATTATTCCCTACACCTTGTAAGATTACAGTTTCATCAGAGGAATTAACATTAGAGCCTAGAACACTGGTCAGCATAAGGGATTGGCAAGCACCTGTATCACGATATATTTTAACTGATTTCCTGTCATTACTGCCCAGAGGACTGACAAAACCATCAGACAGGAAATTAGCACATGAACTCTTGAGAGTGTCACCCACGTTACTGCTCAAAAGAGGAGCTCCATCATGAGAATTTAAGTTACCCCTCAAAGCAGGTTCAGTTAACTCAGTTAAAGAATTCTGGGAACTCTCAAGGGTGGACACTAGACCAATTGACTGAATATTTAAAGACTCCTTTTTGTTCACATCACGCTGTCTCCTGAAACATCTCTCCGTAGTATGACCAAGCTTACTACAATAAGTACATTTACTTTTCTGAAATCTAGAGGTGAAGCTGGTATTTACTTCCTGAGAAACATCATCTTTATTCTCTTTCCTGTTACCTGTACTCTGAGTAGAGGCAACGTACTTACTCTCAGCTTTCCCTTTTTCTTTAGAATATCTCTTGTGAGTGAGAACATATTCATCAGCTAAAACTGCAGCATCAGACAAATTATCTATTCTTTTCTCATCAAGATATAGGCTTACATCTTTATAAATACACCTCTTGAAGTCCTCCAGCAAAATCATCTGCTTAAATTTGTCAAAATCAGAATCCACATTCTTAGAATTTAACCACTGCTCTAACAGATCTTCTTTGATTTTTGCATACTCAACATGGGATTGCTTATCTTGCTTGTAAGTTGTCCTAAATTTTACTCTATAGGCTTCAGGAACAAGCTCATAGGCCTTAAGAATCAAGCTCTTAACTACATCATAATTATCAGATTGATCCTGAGGCAAAGATGCAAGTTACTTGAGCTTTACCGGTGAGAACAGTTTGAAGGAGTACTGGCCAATACTCCTTGGGCCAACTAAAACCTGTAGCTACCCTCTCAAACAACTGAAAATAATTTGTTAAATCAGATTCATTAAAAGGAGGGACAAGTTTAACATTTTTAGCCACATCAAAATCATCAGAGCTAGATGATCCAGTTCCACCTTGTTTCATGCGATACTCATGGTCTGCCTGAATCCTGGCAAGTTCAATTTGTGCCTGAGCCTGTACCTGTGCCTCTTGAATACGAGCATTTGCCTCATTAACACGAGCCTCCGCCTCCTTAGCCTTAGCCTCCTGCAGGGCTAGCTGTAACTTAGCTAATTCAATCTGCGTTTGCTCATTTGGAGGAGTTACATTAAACAAGCTTTCATTAATCATGTCAACAATTTGATCTTTAGAATGATGAGAGCGAACAGAAATTCCCAATTGTTGAGCAACGAGCTTAAGTTCATTCTTTGTTCTGTTTTCTACATCACACACTGTTTGCACATTTGACAAAAAATCTTTGGCTTCATCAAGTGTAGTAATAGTAGACATAATTAATAAGTAACAGTCACAAAATATTAAGCAATATCCTTATGATAATATCCTGAATATCCTGATATGAGGTCGCCAAATTTATGTTACGGAACAGAGAAAGATAATGTACACTTGGAGTGAGAATACTAAAAATCACTACTGTCCCGTAAAGTTCCAGGTTCAAAACAAAAGAGTTAGGTAAAATTACAAGTTAAGTTTAATGCTCAAACTAACAACAAAACATTCAGGACTCATAAGGATAATGTAATGGCAAATAAACAGGTTAAATATATGGTTAACTGCAATAGCCTCTATTAACACGAAATTAGCAAAAGTAAATTTATCTAAGTCAGCCCTGATAAAACGAAAATACACCGGGTAATGCTCAGTTAATGCAAGATAAATTATTACAGATCCAAACTAGTATAAAAAATGACTGACATAAAACCCAACATTAATCAAAAAACCTCACTAGGCCTAAGAATTAACCTTATGCTACACAGAACAAGAAAAAATACAATAGTTATACTCAAATTACACACAGCTGCTAGATGTTTGGAGATTTCTTGAGCACTCACAATAATAATATCTGTACAGGGGAGGACAGAGATGTGAACAAAATGAGGAGCAGATCTAAGTGGCAATGATGCAGAGACTGAGCTCATTATATAGGGGCCAGGAGAGCTTGATACAACTTGTAAGAAGGACGCGCAAATGAAGCCATGAGGACAAAAAGCTGAAAATCCCGCTCTGAATAACAGAGAGAACGACTTACTCTACTATAAAGGTAGAAGGGGGGGAAGGAGGCAGAACACGCTCGTGATCAAACATGCAGCAACTGTGCGTTAAAATTACACAAAGGATGATGAAATCATAGGCTATGTAACAATATATATATATATATATATATATATATATATATATATATATATATATATATATATATATATATATATATATATATATATATATATATATATATATATATATATATATATATATATATATGTTAAGTGAAGACAAAGGAGAGCTGCAAGGCTTGGGGGATGAGTTTGGGAGAGTGTGTAAAAAAGGGAATCTAAAGGTGAATGTAGGGAAGAGTAAAGTGATTGTCTTTGAGAGAGGTGAAGTCAGTGAATGTAGAGTGAGGCTGGATGGTGAGAAAATGGAAAATGTGAGTACGTTTAGGTACTTGGGGAGTGTGATGAGTAAGGATGGAAGTTTGGAGGGTGAAGTGCTTGAAAGGGTATAACAAGGTAGAAAGGTTGCTGGTTCCTTGAAAGCAGTGATAAGAAACAGGGAAGTGAGCATGGAAGTGAAAAAGTTACTACATGACAGTATTGTGATACCAACTCTAACGTATGGAAGTGAAGCTTGGACGTTGTTGGAAGGACACAAGTCAAGAGTGAGAACAGTGGAAATGAGTTATTTAAGAGGAGCCTGTGGAGTCACATGGAGAGACAGGCTGACAAATGAGAATATAAAGGAGCATTGTGGTGTGGATGCGGATGTGATAGGAAGCGTTAGGAGGAACACACTGAGGTGGTTTGGCCATGTGGAGAGAATAGAGGGTGAGAGACTGACGACGAGAGTGTATGTGAGTGAGGTGGAGGGGGGAGAGGGAGGGGGAGGCCGAGGATGAGATGGAGAGATGGGGTGGAGAGGTATATGAGAGAGGGGTGTGTGAGTTGGAAGCAGGGCAGTGAAATGGCGGGAGACAGGGCGACATGGAGGGGGATTTGTTTGTGGCCACCCCATACGGGATTAAGGTATCTGGCAATATATATATATATATATATATATATATATACTTGCTTACTTAGTTATTATTGAAAAAAATATAAATGATTAATCACCTAATATATAATCATGTGAAAAAAGAGCAGAGACAAGTGTAAACTAGAGGCCCACGAAGGGGGGAATCACACCAGTGGCGAGCCAATTCATATCTAGCGAGGCTCGAAATATGACCTTGACCGTGACCTACTTTCACCAGTTTCGCACTCATAGGAGATTTTCATCCCTAGTACACACCTGTGAAATTTTGTGATGATATCTTAAGCAGTTGCCAAGTTATCGTGCTAACAGACACACAGACTTTCTCCAGTTTTGAACTTATCAACTTTTTCCCCTGCTACTCATGTGTAAAATTTTGTGATGGTATCTTCAGCGGTTGTGAAGTTATCGAGCAAACACACACACACACACACACACACACACACACACACACACACACACACACACACACACACACACACGAGGAAACTGAAAACAACACCAGCTTTGTTATCGCAGCTGGTAAAGACATTTTGGAAAAAAAATGTAGCGGAAGTAGGGATGGGAAGAGCAAAACACAAAGAAAGTAAAGGGTACGGGTACTGATACCACTATGCTCATGTCATATGATACAACATGCCCTAAGACCCAGTGCTACTCCTTGGTTTTTATAGGGCAATGGCATGGGTAAAGGGCACGTTTAGAAAAAAAATTAAAAAAGAGAAATATATTCTTGCTATATGGCTTTGAGAAAATGTATCCCCCTCAAAATTGTTACAATACAATCTTTGTTTAACTTCTCATTCTTAAGTCTGTGACACAAGGGATATGGTATGTATAGAGTTTGTTTTCTCAGTGACAAAAGTTGTTGTGAATATGCGCCAATCATGGATAGTTTTAGTAAAAGCATGCCATTTTTTACTGACAGTAACCCGCTTCACAGCAGAATATATATATATATATATATATATATATATATATATATATATATATATATATATATATATATATATATATATATATATATATATATATATGTGTGTGTGTGTGTGTGTAATGGGCACTTGTGTGACAGCCAGTAACAATCGCTGTTACAGGCTCATTCAGAGTGGTGGTAGCTTCATTCATAATCGATTACTGCTTCACAGTAAGGATTTTTAGAAAAAAAGACTGTGGCCAACTGTACATATGAAATGTAAAACACACTTTGAAAAAATACAGTGGGAGCAGGAATGGGAGGACCAAAAATTGAAGGAAAGAAACAAGAAGGGGTAGGGATTGATACCATTGTGCATATCATGCAATACAGCATGCCCTGAGGCCCAGCACTAATCACCCTTAACCCGCCGCGTCCCGGCAGATTTGTCACCATTGACCTCTCCCAATCTCAGCAGATTTTCGAATTTTATTTGGGGGGGTTAAAACCTCCGCTTTCTGTGAGAAATTCAGAGAGAACTTGCTCACCTGAGCTTAGAAATGCCTGGTACAGGTGACCCTACCCTCACCTGGTACCATGTTCTACTGAGCCTAGCTTTAGAACAGATGTTTTCTCTGGAAGGGGTAACTATTCTAAACCACTCAGAATAGGAAGATATTTATTTATCTTGTACGAATTTATATGTAGTACAAGAGTATATTGGTTTTCATACAGTAATACAGGCGATGTAAGCATTGTTTCGCTCACCAAACACATCAACATACCGCACTATTTTTGGTGACGTTACCTGCTCATCACTTCTGATTGTTCAGGTTAGCTGCCGAGACAATGGCGTGTTGGAAGGGGGAGGTCACACGAGTTAAGGCGTTGTCCCCACTTGGCCTCGGTTAGAGGAAGGTGTCCCGTGTTTACGTACCAATAATCACGTGCGAAATTTGAAAAATGTCCAAATGACGGACCTTGCAATTGCAGCACCTTTATAAATGTCAACGGGAGTCACAGTGACAAAATGTTCTGGCGCATATGTACTTCAAAGGGACGTGGCGGGTTAAGTTCCTGTTGTTAAAATTTCCTCCAAGTAGTTCCATATTAAGAGGAAATTGAACAAATCCAATTCTCCTCTCAAATGAAATAACATTTTACAGGCATTTCATTGTCACTTTAAGTCCAACAGTTCCCCAGTTATTTCAGATGTCGTTTTGCGGCTACGATCTGTAACAGTAATAGGAGGTAAAGCGGTGATTAATTCGAAGGAAGCTCCAAATACACTACACCGTATGCTGATGAATATAGCAAATCGGACTCTGGGTGTCAATCAGTCACCATCTCTGTTTCTAGCACATTCAGAGCATGGTGCAAGCTTCACTCATAAAAGAATTTGCTGACACAATAAGAAGTTGCCTAGAGTCGCAACCATATAAATCTTTGGAAAAAGGTGTGTCTCTTTCACTGTGGACAACTATACATATCTTTCACTGTGGACAACTATACTTATTTGACTGTACTCGTATAGTATATTTCAGGAGATAAGTTAGAAGTTTTCCAGCTTTTATGTCTTCTTGTTTCTGAAGTCCATCCATCCCATTTATGAAGGGAAACTAGAGTCGTGATAGTAATAATAAAAAGGTGATCATGATCATCATCATCATCATCATCATAATAAATTATGTATTTTACAAAGGTATATATATATATATATATATATATATATATATATATATATATATATATATATATATATAGTATAGCTATCATTCAAAGTTCATGTCATTCTAGATGTAGGAAAGTGAGGAGGAGGACACAACATAGATGAGACTTACGAAAAGAGAACTGAAAGAAAGTGCTGAAGAAAAATATAGGGAATAAGTCACGGAGAGGAGGAAAGAAAAGTGAAGGAGGGGATAATAATTACAAGTTACAAAAAAACAAGTAGAACAATGGAATCCAGGAGGGTAAGGAGGAAGTAATCAAAACAGAGAGAAGAAAAGACGTGAGGTATGAGAAAGGCATGTAATGGAAAATAAGCATAGTGAGGAGATGAAATGTGTAGCGGACAGGGAGGTAAGAGAGGCAAGTAGACGGTTAAAATGCAAGATGACGACATGGCTGTACCTGCACATTGGTTCACAAACATTTTTGTGATCAGATCTTTGTCGAAACTAACATAAGTTGATCCAGGAAGGACAATGAAGGGTGAGTGCAGAATCATGTCATGTCATTTTCTTCCTGCTAAAACCAGGTTTAGCTACGAGAGGATATTATCTAAAGATATACTTTGAATCTTAGACGGAGAATAACTCTTCCTACCATGGTCGTTCCGGCACAAAACTGGACATTGAAGGTTGTGTCCTGGCGTAGGTATGAACATCATGAATTTAGAAAGGCTATAATAGAAGGGTATTGAATTAGGCTTTCAACAAACACACCCACCCAGCCATCAACCCACCCATACACACACACACACACACACACACACACACACAGGTAGGGAGGCAGACAGACAGACAGAGACAGACAGACAGACAGACAGGCAGGTAGGCAGACAGACAGACAGACAGAGACAGACGCTTTTAATACGGGTTGGGGGGCCACAACAAATTTCTTCCTTGTCACTCTATTCTTTGCAGTAAGGCTGCCCTTTCTTCAGTTCGCACACACCTTGCTCATATATCTCTCCCCCTCATTCCTCCATATTATCCTAGGTTTCCTCCTCCCCTTCTCCTTACTCCATCTCACTCACGTACACTTTTCTATACTCGGTTCCACGGAGTCTGACCCACTGATTTTGCCAGCCAAGGACAGGTGGATCTGGTAACACTGCGCGACCTACTCGGGCGGCGATTGGTGGATTTCTGTTGTGTTTGAATGTGTTCCAAAGTAACTTTGTATTTCAACCAAGGCCCTCATTGATTTGTAAGATACCGTATTATACAGATACAAATTAAAGCAATGATATCTTTAATGATAAATATGTGCCTTTTAAATTACTAGAGATAAAACCTGAACGACAATGATAACAAAAGGTAAGTAAAGTCGCGACTGGACGCATGTGGACAAGTCAGCGACTGTGGCGGGAATTCAGACGTTCATAGGAAGGTGGACCCGAGGTCCTATGAAGGCTCGAATGTTTTCACCACTACTACAGTGTTACAGTCTACAGTCTTCACCATGCCCTTCATTACCTCATCTACTAATATACAACCTTACCCTAGATATGCTTAGCTTAGCTTCTAATAATTATGATTTGTGTAGGCACACAGACACACACACACCTCACTGGGGCCAATACATGCTATTCTATTCTCAGTATATACAGTGTACATACACATTTTCATTACCTTCATAGGTAACAGTAACTTTAAAAATCTGCATATGTTTGTATTCATAGTCAGATTCAGTAGAATTATTTCTTACATGAATAAGTTTGGTGTTTGATTTTCCCTAATATTTTCGTATCATAAGGGACAGACATACAGACGGACACCCTATC